>NW_010361555.1:171693-304310 GCF_000414095.1 Morus notabilis
CGTATAAATTTGGTGGTTAAGATTTTCATGGTAGGTCAAATATTTTTCACTAATAAGGTCAGTGAAAAGTGGGACCCAAAGGGGTTAATATTGGGCTATAGGACTGCCAAACTGACTCTCCACTATGGTTGTATCATCACCGTTATGGACCCCACTGTATTAAGACTAAGAGGATGTTTGATATCTAAATTTATTCTTTGATTTGAATCATGATTTGTAGTTAATTATAGTATTTTTTTTCATAAAAAATACACATAAATCGTAAATAATTCTAATTACATAGTTCTAATCTATGAACTAAATATCTCCTAAATCTATGTTCTCTGTCTTGCCCAAAAATAAAAAATAAAAAATAAAAAAAGTCCATGTTCTATTTTTTTAATGTTTTTTTTTAACATTAGTCCTCTTGCGTTTGTCTTCGGTGTAGTAGTCACGTAGTAGAACTAGAAGTGCGGGTTGGGTTAGCCGTTAGCCTATAAGCTAGAGTAGTTGAAGGAGTACTTGTGGGACAAAGATACAGTGGGCCCCACAGAATAATAATTCTTTTCTTTTCTTTTTTTTTTTTTTTTTTTTTTGCGCCATAAATTCCTAAGCCCGGATTACTGCGAGTAACAAATCGAATTTGCCGTTTCCTGTAAATACTGACTGACTGGGGCTACTACAGTCATTTCGATGCCTGATGGGTAATGTGAGATTTTGCCGGTTATGGTCCGTCGGGTGAGCTGGCTGGGGTATTTTCGTCATCGCGATTTTATCTTTTCATGGAAAATGAGATTTCGAATGATGTAACGTTCACGGTCAGTCATGCCACTTAGGAAACGACAAGAATGTTTACTCGCCAACGGGACAACAGTGACACCACAATTTGTCTGGCTCCAGCCACAAAAAACTAATGGACGTAAAATACCCCTACTATTATTGTTGGAATACACGAGTTGAAATAAATTTTTGGTAATACGTGAGTACTTGAACCACAAAATGTCACCTCTTCCTAGGTTATTTTAAACATCTCTTTTTTTTTTTTTTTTTGCCAAGTGAAAAAAAATTATAAAAGCCAAAGACAGAACCGAAAAGGGAAACTTTTTACTAGAAAACCGAAAAAATTAAGAGGAAGATAACCGTTTTATAAAGAGATCGTGACTTGTGATCTTATCTTCTGCCGTTTTAATTTTTGTGGAGGATTTACAAACCTTATCTTATATTTATAAGTAAAGGAAACGAGTGCGGTGTATATGTAATATGTGTCATCCAATTGAAGCATTGCGCTGCTACTATCCCATTGGTTGAATTGCCCTTAACCATCTTTACTTATCCTAATTAATTGGTCTGCATTGGTATTCTTTAAACAAAATCACCACTGTAAGCATTCACATTGTTATTCATCATAACTTGTGGGAAATTAGGATTCTGTTATAATTGACCAAAAGAGATCGGTGAATTCTTAGGTCTCGTTCGTTTCATCGATTCCAGTTTTCAATTTCAGTTTTGCTATAATTAAAAGCTCTCATAAAAAGTCGCATCTAACTTTTTTGTTACAGTTAAAAGCTCTCACATAAAATCACATCTCCGCTCGAATTGAAAACTCAAATCGGCGAACTGAACGATACCTTAATAATTCCTATGTAGAAAATTTGTCGCGTCCGATTTTTATTATTTTAACTTGATGACTACTTTTTTTTTTTATTCTTGAATGTTGAAAATTCTATGTACCTAATCAATTGTGTTGATCACGATAATGTTTCAATTGTGTACCAGGTGGGACAACCGTACGTCTGTGGTTTTACCAGAAGGTGAAGTTTTCTACTTGGTGGGATTGCTACGTTTCACTCCTCCACAAACAAAGGCTCCCTTAGTTGAAAAAATTGTTCTTGAAAACAGGGAAATAGTCCAGTATTGCTCTTCGAATGGCATCGATTTCAAGCTATACATGCCTCACTACCGATCTGAGGAGGAATGGAAGCGGCATTTTGGAAACCAATGGACAAGATTCGTCCAAAGGAAGGCTAATTTTGATCCAATGGCCATCTTGTCGCCCGGTCAGAGAATTTTCTCCAGGATTCCTCAATCCTAGCCCCATCATAGTACAAATTCAAAAGCCTCATGATCAACAATGGGGGCTAAATTCAATGTAATACTGTTGTAATTTGGCATATCATGCATCTTTGCTACTTTCCCATCAGTGGATCGGTTCAAAGTGTTATCGATCGGTTGACAGAAAGATATTGAAGCAATATGTAAAGGAATATTTTGAAGCAAATTTTTTTTTTTTTTTTTTTTTTATCGATCCTTTCTCAAGAAGAAAAAAAAAATCCAACTCCAAAAGCAAAAGTTGAAGAATTCAATGATTTGATGACTATACATCACGGTAACTTCCCATTTGAAATTCATGGCCATGAATTTCTACTGTGTAATAAGCAATTAAGTTATAATATGGTCCTTGATCCATGACATTGATAGATGTAAATGTTTCATTGGTTAAAAGTCCTTATCATGGTCTATATAATGCAACTAGTGCTAGATTGCTCATCAGCCAATCTTCTTTTTGCCTTTGTTTTCTTTCTCCCTCTCTTTTTTTTTTTTTTTTTTTTTTTTTGCCCCCCTTTGCGAACATACATAGGCCAAATAACCAATTAATTTAGGCCGTCCAAATGATGTCTTATCCGAGCTAATCATAACTGGCCTTGATGTTTCAGTTCAAGATTACTTGACTTCACCTTGGCTATGGTCAGTTCTCTATTTTCAATATTTATAAAAAAAGTAGATCATAAAAGGTACCCAATTAGGCACGGAGATAGGTATCAGATTCTCTTTTCACGCCAAAAGATCAAATAACAAGAGAAAAAGCTTTAATTTCACTTTGATTTGAAGATGATTTTCACCTCGGGCATCGCTTGTTTTTTGTTCGGTTCCCAAATCCAACCAAAACCAAATCAAATCTACTTGGTTTCTTCGTGTTCAACTCTTCCCACTTTGGCGCTTACTCTTTCCTTTCCTTTCTTTTGATTGCCTTTTCTTTTCTTTGATTTATTATTCAGCTCTTCCTCCTTTTCCTTTTCTACTATAGCTTTTTTTTTTTTTTTTTTTTCCTTTTTATCTCTTTTGAAAAGCAGAGAAAAGTTTACAATTGTATGGGCCCCCCACTCGAAGCATTAACAAGTCAATTATAAGATCATGATTTCTTGTAAGGTGCACCGACCCAATAGGAGAGCGTTTCCTCGTTTAATCCCATGCAGAAGCATCCTATACGTTCTTGGGTAAACGTGTCATGCACGAACGTCTTTTAAACCCACTCCTCTTCACCAATTGAAATAGATAAATAAAATGACTTTCGTAATAATCTTTTTTTTTTTTTTTTTTTTTTTGCTAGAGCATTAAACAAGTACTTTTACGTCCTATTCCTAACATTGGTTATGGAGCACATGAGGTCTAGGTTAAAAAATTGGAGAAAATTGCTGACCTTATTCGGGACATGAGTCTGGATATTTATCTCTTATTATTTGATTAAATAAGATATTAATTAAGAGTAAATGATAAAATTTAGAGACATACACTCTAAAAAAGTAGGGAAATAGGCCAATATGAAAAGCTTAAGAAAGTATATATGCTAATTTTTAGTTATAGAAATTAATATGCCATAACTTGTCAAGTTATGGTTCATAACCAGATAAGTTATGGACAAACTTGTCAAGTTATGGTTCATAGCCAGACAAGTTATGAACAATTATGGACAATAACTTGTCAAGTTATGGTTCATAACCAGACAAATTATGGACGAAAACAATAATTTGGCATATTTATTAACTTATGTAAACTATTGGCCTATTAATTTTAATTCATCTCAAGTCTTGGCCTATTTCCCTCTTTCTCCCAAAAAAGTATTTATCTCCTTTCCCTATTACTTCATCAAACCTCATCGTCAGCCACTCTGATTAATCAATTAATCACCTAAAGTGCGGAGAATATTAGAGAATCTGCCCCTTACTTCACTTATTTAATTTTGTACCTTTTTTTTAATAAGTTGATACATGATGAAGATTTCTTATGGTTTTTTTTTTTTTTTTTTAAATTACACTCATTTACTAAAGGCCCCCTCTAAATTTTTCAAGCCTAATATCACGGTGCTCGTAATTTAGACGTTGTATTATGAATTACGAGCGACAAATTAATCTACTGTAATTAGGTTCTTCATCCTTTAATTAGGCCAGCACCGGCCCAAACAAAAGCAGACATTTCAAGTAAAGAGATCAGACAACATTCTAATTAAACACGCAAGCAACTTTTAAACACTGGTTTAGATACTGACCCTTATTAAACTAAAGTTAGGTAACCTAATTTTTATTTTATATAGGAATGTGCATATTTCTCAATGTTTATTAGCAGTACTTCTTTGAATGAAAAGAATGTTGGTTAAATTTAACTAATAGTATTTATTTTTTTCCCCTAAAGAAAAAAAGTAATTTTGTTTTTAATTTGTGACATTTTTTATGTATGTCTGCTGGAATTCACTTATTTACAGATAATACAATATTATACGGGGACAGCCTCAATTGATGCTAATTGAAGATTGTCTAGTCGATCGAAAGTACTAATTTTGTGTTTGGTACAAATCAAAGCTTGATTAATGCATGACAGACAAGACCAGGCCAATAAGGCTAATTTGTTTGCAAGTCAAAACGACAAAACAAGGATAGCTTAATTAGTGATGGAGTAGTAGGATAAGAGAAGAGGAGACAATGTGAAAGGACTGGACAGCAAATGGCTCATTATGTTTGACATTTGATTCCTTTGTTTTGAAATGATTATTTCCAACGATCAATTAATTATTATTCTCAATTATCACAGAAATAGGAGCAACCGCTTTCATATTTGGATCAGTTCCAATCAGATCCTCCTAATTAGATTCTAAAGTTTTACTTCTACAACTCTCACACTAAAGCCATTGATACAAGAAGTTTTTAACCTTTTTTTTTTTTTTTTTTACTATTTAACACATTTTCATGATTTGATATGCTTTGAAAAAATTTTGTTGTCTTTCCTTTGTAACTCAAAAAGCTTTTAGCTTTATATCTAAAATCCCTTTCACCATGTAAAGACAAATGAGTCAATACAAAGCCGAGTTGTCCCACAGCGATTGCGGGCACATTCTTTTATAAGGTCTTTATAAACCTTAACGATAGTGGAAACCTCAAGAAGTAAACGACAACAAACTTTAAACAGAAAAAAAAAAAAAAACGGCGGTAAAAATTAAAACCGACTCGTGGAATAGTAAAAGGATATAATTGGCATAACAGTAAAGCAGAGGAAAAAAAAAAAAAGAAACCACAATTGCAAAAACGAAAGGGAATTGATGAAAAAACGACAATCGCATCAATAATCCCTGACAAATAAAAAGGACGAGACGAAAAGTTAAATAAGAGTCGGGGACTTCCAGACGAAAAACGATTCTAAACAAAAAAAAAAAAAAAAAAAAAAAAAAAAAAAAAAAAAAAAAAAACGACAATGACGTAAATAAAAGACGGGGATGTAGAAACGCAAAAAAAAATTATGAGATAAGGACAATCTAAAATTAAAACAAAAACAAAAGCGTGAGAAAACGAGGACAGATAAAAACGACAGTGAATATTACTATTGGCAAACAACACTAAATGGAAAGCGACAAAGTGAAAATAATTCAAACGAAGTAAACGACAATAGATAGATCACATCGACGGGAAACGTCAAAAAATTATGAGAAACGATCAAACAAAAAAGGAAAAGACGATGGTTCTGGGTGACTAATCACGAGTTCAAGGATGTTGTTTTGGCAGCGTGGATTAGAGAGGATAATGGCAGAGATAGCCGAACTTTCATGGATAGTTTGGCTAGATGTGTAGGCAATCTTCGTGCAGCAAAGTTTGGTAATATACCGAAGCGGGCTCTTGGAGCGTCTACTGGGGAGAAGGAGAGAGAATTAGATAGGTTGCTTGCTTTGGAGGAATACTATTGGAAGCAACGGGCCCGGACGGAATGGCTTAAAGGTGGAGATCGGAACAGGATATTTCATAGTTCATAACTCATGATTCATTATTCTAATTTTTAATAAGAAAAAAATATTATAAAAAACTAAAAATTACGATTTAAAACTAGAGATGAACCATTAAAACAAACATCCCATAAACTTTTCCGCTCTAAAGCATCCAGCTGAGGACAGAAACATGAGATTAAGGGTGTTGAGCAGAGATAGTTGAGGTCCTAGAAAATTATTTCATTGATATTTTCTCCACTTCTCTACCGGACGAGGATTGTTTCGATGCGGCTTTAGAAGGGGTGGACAGGAGAGTTTCGGCGGAAGTTAGTGCTAAGTTGGATGATCGATGTGTTTACCGCTGAGGAAGTTAAAAAAGGGCGGTTTTCGGTACGAGTTCATGGAAAGCTCTGGCTTTTATGAGGAGAATTAGGAGTTAGTGGGAGCGGATGTGACCCAAGTATGCCTGAAAATTCTTAATGGAGGGATGTTTATTGGAGATTTAAATGAAACTATAGACTTTGTTTATTTCACCGATTTAAGTTTAAAATTTAAATTTTATTATGATAAAAAACTCTCAGAAAACAGTAATATTTAATTTTTTTACTACAGTAAAAAACTCTCATATAAAGTCATATTTCAATTCGAATTAAAAACTTAAATTAGCGAACTAAACGGGCCCATATTGTGCTCATTCGGAAAATCAAAGCACCAAAGAAGGTCTCGGACTTTCGACCTATTAGCTTGTGTGATGTAATTTATAAGTTTATTACAAAAGCTATGGTGGATAGATGGAAAGTCCATTTGCAGTCTGCAGATGCACCGGTGGAAGTTGAAACAAAGAAGATGGTTTTCTGAGCCATGGGGATAAGAATTGCCAGAGGGAAGAGTGAGAAAATAACACACTTGGTTTTCTGTACGAGTTCAGTGAGGAAGCAGTGAAACTACTTGCTAGTAAAGGAAAATCTAGTGTTGCTCATGGAAGACAATGTTTTCTTTGACACTGTACTGTCCTGTTCTAACAAGTCTGGCATTGCTGTGGGCAAGCGCCCATGCAATTCAGAGAAATTATCTCCTTGCACACCATTGGGTTTAAGTTTGAAGCGTTGCAAGTCAGATCACTGATCCTCAACCTTGTTTCTTTTTGTTCTTTCCTCATCCAACAAGGTTCAATGTGTCAATGGTGTTTCCATTTTTGTATGTGCCTGACATGTAGATATATGATCAGCCTTTGGTCTTTGTGTGATGGCTTGTAGGTAAAGATTTTGTGCATATAGCGAAAATTCTCGTCTCTATATATTATCACGTGATATATTATGGATGCGTTTGGAACTCGTTTTAAAAAAAATTTATTTTTTATATGAAAATGAAAATAAAAACGTTTTTAACCTCAGACATAAATTATTTTTGAAAATGCGTTTGATAGTTTTATCAATAAATTATTTTTAGTATAAAAAAATCTATTAATGTCCCTCTCTCTATTCGAGATAAGAGAAAACATAAACAAAAAATGAAAAACAACTAAAACTCGTTTTTCATTTATTTTTCATTTTACATTAAATTAAAAAATCATTTTCATTTCCGTTTTTTATCTTTAATTGTGCCAAACGTTATTTCTCTCCTATTTTCATCTTTTTTTCTCAAAAAACATTAAAAATAAAAATAAAAATAACTCCAAACACAACTTATATGTCGTCTTATACTGTGTTTGGGGAGTAATTTGGGGGCTTTTCGGCAGTCCCTTTTTAGTCAAAAACTCAAAAAAAACAACTCGAATTACAACTTTATTCAAGTTCATGTTCTTTTAAGTTGAACTCAAATTTAGGACTAAAACTCGAGTTTAAATTTTCCCTTCAACTCGAGTTCAGAAACTCAAACTCAAATTAATAAACAGTATTTTTTCTATTCTTAAAATTGTATTTTTTCAACTCGAGTTCTGATTGAGATTATTTTTTTTCTATGCGTTGACAACGAAAAGACGAATAAAACCTCACCCATATACTCTATTAAAATTTTTCATCAGCATTGAGTTTTTATTAAAATACTATCTAAATACAAATTCAAGTTTTGACTCACTCAAACACAAACTCAAAAAGATTATTATTTTAAACCATAACTCAAATGTACACAACCAAACACAAACTCAAGTTACAACTTTAATTCAAGTTATAACTTAAACTCAACTCAAAATCTACACTCAAATCACATAACTTAAAAACGGTAAAAGAACAGCCCTTGGTTTTTTGTATTACATGTGCATCAGGGAAAATCTGGTTTCAAACAACAACTGGCAAATACATCAAGGATCAAACTCAGACCATTTGTCCTCGTTTATTTTGATTGTGACACGTACGACGATTGCCAAGGAATCAAATATGTTTTTGATGCATTTCCTTTTTCTAAGTGCCAGTGAAACTGTATATAAATATATCAAGGAAAGTTAATTTGCATTATACTAAAGCTTTCATCTCCATATGTGATATGACATAATGCATATATCCTTCTTTTAGATTGTGTTTTAGAAATAATTTTGATTTTCGTGTTGAGCTAGCTGATTCACGATTTTTATTTCCATTACAGATTGATAGATCAGGATGTTCTTTCTTTTGCCGACATAACAAGATAAAATTCAGAAATCAGAACTGCATGTCGCCATCACTCTAATACCAATTCTTGTAATGACTCATTACTCCTTTGTGCTAATATGCCTTCCGTATATCCTTTTTTTTTTTCATTGAATTATATGCGTATTTTAGTTTAAACTTTGGCAAGAATTGAAGTTTGATATGCTTGCTATTTCTTTTGCATTAAAGTTTGCTTCTTACTTTTAGCTTCCTGCCAACTAGTACATTTGATTCCATCTTTATATATATATATATATGAGTATTAAAATTACTCTAATATTACCCATCAATAAATATCATTGTCATCAATATATAAGTGTCTATTTTGATGATTACTCTAATATTATCCATAAAAAATATCATTATCATTATATATATATATGTATATATAACAAATTATGAAACGACAGCGTCAAATAAAACAATAAAAGACCGCTGTAATAATAAAATGAAAAACGACAAGAAATTTAGGTGTTGTTTATCTCAAGGTCAGAATTTAAAACAAGACTCATATTATATATATATATATAATACAAGCTCCCAAACCACATTTCACCAAACTCTCCCGATGCTACTAGACTATTTTAGTATTTTATATATTTCATTTCTTTTTTTCTTGTTGAGAAAATGAGATAAATATCACTCTTAGAATGTATAAGTCTTAGATTTTCACCACAATATTATTTAATCAGAATTATACTATACTAGTTAAAATGAATTTAATTAAGAGTAAAAGATAAAAATTTTAGAAAAATACAAAGGTGAGTTCACTAATTTTTTGTATACCCTTGAGAATCAAAAAATGAAAGTACTATCCAAAACGGCAAAAACAAAATAAAAAAACAACGGGCTATATATAGAAGGACAAACGTAGATAAACGACAATAAAGTTAAAATGAATAACTAAATTACACATTATATAAAACCTATGAAATATCAATAACAAAACGAAATAACAAAATGGAAAACGACAAATTATGAAACGACAACATCAATTAAAACAATAAAAGACGGCGGTAATAATAAAATGAAAAACGACAAGAAATTTAGGTGTTGTTTATCTCATGGGTCAGAATTTATATTAGAGAGGTGAGAGCAGAAATTAAACGCTCTTCAAATGGGTTCAAACGGCAAAATGACATCGCTTTTCATATAAATAACGACAGTTGTTTTTCGCAAAACACAACTTCACTGGCTTTAGGCGAGTCAAGAATAAAGAGAAAGACACCCAAACGGATTCTCACCAAAATGCCTCTCTTTTTAAAAAGAAAAAAGACATGGAAACAATCACTTTTTCTCTCTCTCTAATATCTAACTCGCTCCGTATCCTTCCAGCCCAGAATCGGTCTTTAACCGTGAGAGCCACCACGGCCCAAAGGGTGAATCTCGTCATCCGCGCGAGAGCGACGATAGCCAACAAAGCAATCTGACCTCCATTTTCATTTCGAGAAACCTCATATTCCAAATCTTCCGCCCTTCCCATTCATCACTGCCCCGAGGCCCCCACTGACGACCAATGGTATGGAGCCTTTAGTCGCACCGCCAAATGGTCCAGCGTCTTTCGCCGCGTTGTCCATAAAATAGAATAGATGAATAAATATATGGAATTAATAAAAAGGACTCTAGAGTAGGAGAATGAATTTTTGAGAGAATGAGAGAACTTTAAAATTATGTTGTGTCTCAACTGAGGAGTTAGGGGTCCCTTATATAGAGCTTAGAGAAGATCATGACTTTTTCTCTTTTTGTGCAACAAAATGTTTTTCACTTTTTTCTAATTTTTTGGGAGTTTTCCTTTCCGTTTTTTCTAACTTCATAGGAGCACTTTAAGAGTCAATTTCTCATTCACACATTCACCATTTTAAGCATATAAATACATCATTTTAATATCCTCACAGCAGATAACACAAATCTAAATTGAACCATCACTAACACGAAGTGGCATCTATCCAAAATCGTGCCTCAAAATGGTACCCCAAAAAAAGGTTTTCAAGCCATTTTTCCAACATCCTCCTTGATGGAGATGTGTTGCCTTCCACCGCGCAGCCTAACAATCCAGTTGTCTTGCCGCCTTTCGTCGCGCCGCCGAATGCTCCGGTCATCCAAGATGCAATCTTTTCCTTTGACGAAGATGTGTTGCCTTTTACCGCGCAGCCTAATGATCTGACTGTCTTAGAGCCTTTCACCGCGCCACCCAATGTTCCGACCATCTTGGAGCCTTTCACCTCGTTATGCAACAGTCCAGCCATTGTGCAAGATGTGGTCTTTCACCAAGGTAGAGCTCTCAGTGGAGCTTTCTTGCCTTTTGCCGCCGCGGTGAGGCCTCCACTGCCTTAGCCGTTTAGTGCTTGTCCCTTCACACCCTCTCTTCCCAATGGTCGAGACAATGCTCTCAACAGTCCTCACTTTCAAAAGGCGGCCGCTACCCCTACCCTACTGCCGCAAGCTCCTATCGAAGGGTTGCAATGGATTCACGAGACAAGTGAACAAGATATAAAAGGAAAAGTAATGAGGTATAATATACATATATGGATATACAATAGTTTTAATCGCGCGCTCCGCACGCGGGATTAATTTAAAATAACAATTATACAAATTTATTTTAAAAAAGAAAAAGATAAAGAAAGAAAAAAACACATAAATAAAAGAATTGAAGACGAAAGCGGGAATATATTTAAGCAAAAGACAAGAAGAAAAATAAAGATAGATAAAAATATTTTAACTTATTTTGTTGTGTTTTAAATCAGTTCTATTTTTTGTTGTTTAATTTGTTTTTAGTTAATTCGACGTTGATTTTATTTTATTTAAATTATTTAAAGTAAGAAGCGTCTGTTGGGTGGGAAACAGATAAGAATAATTTTTTTTTTTAAAAAACAAGTATACATTGTTTTTTGTTTTTATTTTTTTATTATTTTTTTCAGTGAATGTTATGTTCACACAGGAACACTTATTTTGTTGTGCTTTAAATTAATTCTATTTTTTATTTAATTTATTTTTATTTAATAAGGTGTTATTTTATTTTATTTTAGAGTATTTTTGTTAAATTTTATTTTTTCCTGAACTATTTGTAGCATTTCCCAATTTGGAAACCTTTAAGAACCGAAAACTCATGTGATGTCATTTACAATGCCCACTAAAGAGGGCCTTAGGTGGTGGGTAGCCCTTTCTTTTAGGTGGGCCTGTTTGTATCTACTTTTATGTTGTGGGCTTAGAAATGGGAACCCTGTTTGTATACCCAAGTGTTTTTTCTTTTTTGTTTTTTGTTTGTTTTTTTGTTTTTGTGGTGATGATACTGGCACACCAAAATTACTCACCTATAAATTTTATGACATGGTCAATTTTTGTTTTTCCTTTGAAGTTTGAATTTCCACGAAAGAGGTAGGAATTGGAGTGAGAAATGTCATGAAACAGTCGACACCAATAGTCCCCAAAGTCATGATAATATTTGTATGCTTTTTACTAAATGCGTAATTGGATAAATGTAGTCAATGGTCGGCCATTTAGGCTGACTATTCCAAGGCATGGTTGAGGGTTTTATGGACCGACTGATCCACCCTACATCCTTTTGCGACCATTGATCCGGTCGCGCGGGTCCCACATGTTCCCCTATTTGGAAGCCGGTGACAGTGTCTTAGCTTCTGTGCATGACAATGGTTTCCCTAATGAATACTTCTTAATCATTCTTATTTATCACTAATCGAGGATATTAAACTCTAGAAACGCCTTGGATCGGGTCTCGACGATTTCTTCGCGCATGTTCTTCTACCTAACTCAAATCACAATTTAAATTTTTTACTATAATATTTTATTTCATAAAAATTTAAATTTAATTTTTTTATTACAGTGTTTTTTCTCACGTATTAAATTCAAATTCATAACTCAAGTTTGAGAAAATAACATACCCTTCATTTTGCCTTCAAAGAAAACTGAAAATGAAACCCTAATGTATAACCCAAAAATAAATAAATAAAACAATAATATATAGAGACAGTGAAATAGTGCTTTGTTTCCTTCATTGATTTTGGGTACAGGAAAAATGCTTTGCTTGAGCACTTTGGAGTGTTCTAAAAAAAAAAAAAAAAAGCAAAAACAAAAACTTTAGAGTGGCTGTGCCGCACTATATTATAAAGAATGCAAAAAAAAAAAAAAAAGGAAAAATGTGTTTTTCTTTATCCTTATTTTATCTTATGTATATAGTTTATAATCTGTGTTGAGATTAAAATAGTAATACTAACACAAAGTTTGTTTAGTATACCCATGTATGTAAGACAATGTTGCCACGCAAAGTTCTTCTTTTTGCTTTTAATATGCACGTATTGCTAACATCATGTATGGTTAAACAATTCACATATTGTCGATAAACCCCTACTGTTGCTCAAAATAAATGCTTTTTTTTTTAAATTACAGGCGCATTTGAAACTCGTTCTAAAATTATTTTATTTTTTGTATGAAAAGAAAAATGAAAACGTTTTCAATCTCAAACATAAATCATTTTTAAAAATACGTTTAGTAGTTTTATCAAGAGATTGTTTTCAATGTAAAAAAATCATTAATGTCTCTTTCTCTCCCTCTGTGCTCGAAAGAGGAGCAAATAAAAACAAAAAATGAAAAACGACTAAAAGTCGTTTTTCATTTCTCTCTCATTTTACATTAAATTAAAAATTTTTTATTTTTATTTTTTATTTTTATTGCGTCAAATGCCGTTTTGAGAACATTTTTTTCCTTAAAAAACGTAAAAAATAAAAACGAGATCAATTTCAAACACAACTATTAATTTTTTATTACTTTTTTTTTATTTGTGTATATTGGTATGGGACTTCGGGATGTAACATATACTCGAATCACCAAAAAGACAGTGAAAACTGTAGTCTAATTATCACAATAATTTGAATATGTATCATTATAAGATATGAGAAATAATTGAGTAGGAGAGCAAAGTTTCACGTTCCAGCATATTTTTTTGCAACTTTAAACTTTGTTTGGTGCATGTCCTACAGCTGAACTGCTCATCAATGACAATGACTGGTACGAGGAAGGATTGAGGATTTTGACAGCTGTATTGGACTGGACTCCTATGGACTTTTTTGAACAGTGGGTATAAGCCCAGTTCAAAAATCAGAGCATGGATCAGTGGGGGTTATATAGAGATATTTAGGTAATATATCATGATTTTTAAGGTTGTATTAACTTTTGTCATGGATACTAAAATTATAACAAAATATACCACAGTGACAGTATTTAAGTTTTGTGTACTGAGTTAAATTATACTTGTATTTTTGTGTATTTTATTCAGTATCATTAGATTTTGTGAGGATTTTGTGGTTTTTTATTATATATTTGTGATTTCTCTGAATTTTTAAGTATATTTAGCTTATGATTTTACTATTTTTAATAGCTTATGTCTCATGGCATATGTTAATTCAAGCCTAAAACTTATGGTGTTCATGTAAAGTGCCCTATGATACATGTAAATACTAATTTTTAAAATGACATTCCTATAATTCACACCCCTTTTATGTTCATTAAGGGCTCGTTCGTTTAGCTGGTTAGAGTTTTCAACTCGAGTTGAAAAGTAAATTTATGTGAGATAAAATATTATAGTATAAAAGTTAAATTTGAATTTTCATAAGAAAAAAGGCTGTAACAAAGAGTTGAGTTGTGATTCAAACCAACGAAACAAACAGAACAGAAAAATCTATAGGGGGCATAAAAATTTGAAAAATATAGAGAAATGTGCTTCCAATGAGAGCATGAAGATTTATGTTTACTTTTTTTTTAAATAAAAAAAAAAAAACAAGATTGCTCTCAACTTTCTCTCTTTAAACATTAATTAAGGATTGGCAGAATTGAAAGAGAGCAGCACAAAATTAAACAGAGATGTGCTCAAAGGAGTGACAATTTTTTTCTAAGAATTTATATATTGTTTTAAACACTATAATATTATTGTCTTTATCTATTTATCATATAAACTTAAAAATAATCTTAAGAGAATTACACAAAATTAAAACTAAAGAGTTGACTCAAAGGGAAGTCCCTAACTTTCTCCATATTCGCGTGGTCATTAGTGCTGTTTGCAAATCTTTAAATTGATGACGTTTGGTTAGAGGATTCAAACCATACAATTTGAATCATTTTTTATTTACGTGTATTTTTTATGAGAGAAAATACTGTAACGAACCACGAATTATAATTCGAATTAGGAAACGAATCCCTCTACCAAACATTATTCTGTTAAGTGATTACGAATAATGATCCATATTTTGTGATTCCACGATAGGGAGTTGGATATTTTAATAAAATAAAATTGTTCCAATTTAAAAAAAAAAAAAAAGATAACCTATTAATGTATCCACATACTACAACATCAATTGTCATACTATCAAACGATGTGATGATTATGGCACCAAATTGTCGATTAGTCTCTTCTTAAAACAGCTATCAAGTAAGCTTCCTAATAAATTGAACGATATACGGAGCATTTTCCTTTTCTGAGAGTACTTTAAATTAATTTAGGACTTGTTCTTTTAAAGTTTAACTTGAGTATGATTATTGAGTTGAATTTGAGTTATAATTTGAGTTGAAGTTATAATTTGAGTTTGTGTTTGGTTGTGTACATTTGAGTTATGGTTTGAGATAAGAATCTTTTTGAGTTTGTGTTTGAGTCAGTCAAAACTTGAATTTATATTTAAATAGTATTTTAATAAAAACTCAATACTGATAGAAAATTTTAATAGGGTATATGGGTCGGATTTTATTCGTCTTTTCGTTGTCAACGCATAGAAAAAAAAATCATCTCAATCATAATTAAAACGAAAAAGTTATAACATTTTTAAGAATAGAAAAAATATTGTTCATTAATTTGAGTTTGAGTTTCTGAATTCGAGTTGAAGGGGAAACTTGAACTCGAATTTTAGTCATAAACTCGAGTTTGAACTCGAGTTTAACTTAAAAGAATAAGAACTCAAATAAAATTGTAACTCGAATTGTCTTTTTTTGAGTTTTCACTCAAAAGAATAAGCCCTTAGTCTTCTTTCCCGTTTATGATATATACATATATTTATTATTTTTTTAATGAGAAAGCTACATTGTTTACCACTTCTGTATTACGTAGTGTTGCAAAGATAACACAAAGATGCGATATCTATGTTTATCACCCATGTTGATGTTACAAATCCTATTTTTCACATTTTGAAAAATCCTACAACAAAAAGCTTCAAAAAAATTGTACAAACAATTATTAACTTATTTGTTATATATATATATATATATATATATAAAGAAATTCAAGGGAAATTTCCAGATACTAAAAGGAATAGCTAGCATTGACTTCTTTGAATCCTATGCCATTTTTCATGTTTTATAATTTTAGTTAGATTTTAACATAGAAAAATTACACTGCTATAGCTGTTTGGCACATAAATTAATCCCCAAATTTTTATTTTTATTTTTACTAAAGTTGTTAATTTCTTTGTTTGCACATAAAAATTCATTCATGCATAGGAGTGTGCAACAAACCATTCAAACTAATTAAATCAAAACGAACTAAAAGAAAACCAAACCAACTAATTAATAATCAGTTTGGTTTAGTTTAAAATTTTTTAAAAACAAATTAAAATTAATTTGATTTGTAGTTTTACCCAAAAAAAAATCAAACCGAATCAAACTAATTTCTATTTATATATATTCTTAAAATTATATGTATTTTATATATTTATTATTTATATTTAAAAAATGTGTTTATTTTAAAATTAAACGATAAAAATTTCTACCATAACTTATTTTTATTTCACTTAGAGATTTCGTTATTGGTCTATTGATATTTACAATTAAGAAATAACAAAATATCTATCATACAAAAAAATAGTACAAATTATAGCTAAAATTTAAGAAGTAATAAAATATTAATTTAAATTTATTAAAAAAACGAATCAAATCAATTATAATTGATTTAATTTCAATTGGATTAGATCTCTTATAAACCGTTTGGTTGGGTGGACGTCTTTACCGTGCATTCTTGTCTATTCATCAGTGGCCGAAGCGGGTCAGGGAATTGTCCGAAAATTCCAAGGAATCAAACATAAAACGCAGTCGTTTTGCAGCCCAAATCTCTCTCTTTGAAAGGGGGGGAAAAAATGCAAACGACAGTGTGCACTTAAATCTCCCTCTGTTTTATTATTATTATTATTGTTTTTTAAGGGGAAATCTCGCTTTCTGTCATTACTATTTTTTGTTGGCTGAAAAGAAGATTATTATTATTTTTTTTCTTCTTTTCCATCTATTGGGTTTTAGAATATTTTGGTGTAATTGTAATTTAGGCATAGACTGTAATCTATATTGCAATTTCCGTTCAAGTACAGAAGTGTACAGAATACAGATTATATCACCGTTTCAAAGATACAAAAAGAAAGCATCCACGGCAAAGCAGCTCACGGGATCCGATCAGATCCGCTAAAACTCTCTCTCCTCTCCTCTCTCTCTCTCTCTCTCTCTCTCTCAACTCTTTCTTCTGTGTATGTGTCTGTTTACATATGCGTATGTAGCTCAATTTCCGTTTCTTCATTTCGAGCAAACTGGAATTTATCAATCGATTTGAAGCTCTTGATTCTAGGGTTTCGCCATCGTCGAGATTGTTCGTTCGATTTCTCCAGGTCGGAATTAGGGTTTTTGATTTGGTCCTAGAAGGGGCTTTCTTTCTTTCTCTCGAAAATGCGTCGGATCGAGAGCTAGGGTTGGCGAAAAAGTTCCGAGCTTTACCCCCGAGTGCATGAAGATTTTGTGCTGCCTATGCTTCAGCGAAGAAGACGAACCTGGAGAGGAAGAATATAGCGCGGAAGCCATGAAAGAGGGCGCTTTCGAGAATGAGGGCAATATCAGAATTACCGAGGAGACCGAGGATGTCCATGGCCGTGACCGTGACGAGAACTTGAGAATGTTCGAAGGGATGGTCGAGGCGGTGCGTGGCGGCGCCCAGTGGGACGACTCGGTCAGCGTCGGCGCTCTCGCCTCCTTGAGAGCCTCGATGAGGACTTCGCGGCGGTCCAAGGGAGAGAGTAGCTCGGGTTCTTCTGCTGCGGCTTCTGAGGACTGTGATCACGACTCTCACCATAAGCGAGCCAAAGTTCACTCCGATTTTCAGTGAGTTCCTCACTCTGTAACATATCTATCCGTAAATTTAGGTTTTTTTTTTTTTTTTTTTTTTTGGGTACTGAGTTTTATGTTCGAGTGTGGGGATACTGCGGATTGAGGGAATTCAGTAAGATTGTGATTTCAAAAAAACACACACACACACACACATATATATATATTCCCTAACAATCTTTATCGACATTGATAGTTTCTTTTTATTTATTTTTTTTTTTTTGGGGAAGAAATAGTTATTTATGATTAATCTAATATCTTTTGCTGTTTGGCGATGTTTTAAGGTTGATTATCAATCCCAAAATTGACATGGTTTCATGATAAAGATTTGATTTTTAATGTGAATAATGGAAACTCAGGATAAAATTGAATCAGATTGTTTGTGAATTCTTACTGTATTATTATTATTATTTTTTTTTTTTGATAAAGCACCGGCAATGCACATGCAGCTTAAGTTTTGTTTTTAAAGAGAATGCTGATCTTTAAAGCTATTTGGCTATGTTGTTAAAGTGGCAATGGAGGTACTGACTGACATTGTTTTACAATGTCATTGCTGGACAGTTGTGTTTGGAGCGTGGAGAATTAATGAACATGTCTGAGAAGTAATATATGATTTGCTCTAATTTCTTGTAGTGAGTGTTGTTATTCAACTGCAATTTCTTCAGTTGCTGGAAATTCTAACTCGTCTGGAGATAGAGATTACGATATTACTCATGGCTCTTTTGTTGCATCCAAGAATGAGATTTTTTATCACACTTTTATGCTGAATAACGTTGATGAAGAGAATCCATTCGACTCTAGTGGTGGGAAAGACAATGAAGGAGATGAGAGTGGCACTACAAAAACAGAAGATTTAGAAGTTCGGATGGATCTTACAGATGACTTATTGCATATGGTACATGTTGCCTTACCTTCTTGCCTTTGAGGAGGCGGTACTTTGTCACTTCTGCTACAAAATTCTGCATCCGCTTTTATTTATCTTTTTCTCTGTTGTCTTCAGGTTTTCTCTTTCTTAGACCACATAAATCTTTGCCGAGCGGCTATAGTTTGCAGGCAGTGGCGAGCTGCTAGTGCCCATGAAGATTTCTGGAGATGTTTGAATTTTGAGAATCGGAACATATCTGTAGAGCAATGTGAGTAAAATTTTTGTGGAACCTGCTATCTTTTCTGTTATTATGTTGCGGTCAACTTGAGACTTTTAGGTGAGAATAGGTGGAAATTTTTAGGAAGAACTATAAATGTAAAAGACCCTAAGAGGAGATAAAAGTTCTCTTGGGAGTTGAGAGGAAAACTGGTGGGACGATCATGCGCTTATATTACATTACATTCCAATACAGAACATTACAAATAATGGAAAATGGATAACAACACTACCACGCAGACACACAATTGCCCTAGACAAATACATGATAAATGCGATATATATGAAGCTAGACAAATACAGGCTTTAAGGAGCATTGTGGGACTTCCTCAAGCAATTCTGATATTCATCAAGTCTTCAAAATTTTGCTTCTGTTCTCTTCTGTTGTGAAATTATGTATCCACCATTTGATGAACACAAGGATTCAAGAGGGTTTGAAATATAGACTTCTAGATCCAAATGGATTTCACTAATTCAAAACTTCTGCTGTAAAACATGTTTGTCTAATTGTCTTACTACAATGTACTGTTCTTGTCCGGGTAGATATCTTATTCTAGTTCTATTACGGTGTTCATATTTTCATGATCTTCTGGTTGAAATACTCTTGTTATGTTTAGATGAAATTTGATGATTGAAAACTCATTTATCAATTTATGATAACAGTTGAGGATATGTGTCGGCGATATCCCAATGCTACGGAGGTTAATGTCTCTGGTTCTGCTGTCCACTCACTTGTTATGAGAGCAATCTCTTCATTGAGGTACATCCTGATTCTGTATGATTCCCAAAGTGTCTCTACTGTGCTAACATATTTTCTTCTGTTTATTATTCCCAGAAATCTTGAGGTTTTAACTCTAGGGAGAGGACAACTGGGGGATGTTTTCTTTCATTCTTTAGCCGATTGTCATGTCTTGAGGAGATTGAATGTCAATGATGCTACACTAGGTAATGGTGTTCAGGAGATACCTATAAACCATGACAGGTTGCGTCATCTTCAGCTGACAAAGTGCCGTGTGATGCGTATATCCATCAGGTGAAAGGCTTCTGATGTTCAACCAATTTGTCATGGGTTTTTAATCTTCCTGTGTGTTTTTTTCTTACTCAAACTTCTTGTTCAGGTGTCCACAACTTGAAACTTTGTCCTTGAAGCGTAGCAACATGGCGCAGGCAGTGCTCAACTGCCCTCTTTTGCATGATCTTGATATAGGCTCTTGCCACAAGCTTCCGGATGCTGCTATTCGGTCAGCAGCTACCTCATGTCCACAATTAGAGTCTTTAGACATGTCAAATTGTTCATGTGTGAGTGATGAAACACTACGTGAAATAGCGCTTACCTGTGCCAATCTCCATGTTCTTGATGCTTCCTATTGCCCGAATATATCTCTAGAGGTTAGTTTTCAAAGGTTTTCACTATTGTTTGGGCAATGATGGTATGCATCTTTGGCTGATATAGTTCTTGTTTTTCCTTTTGAAGTCTGTGAGACTGCCAATGTTGACAGTTCTTAAGCTTGACAGCTGCGAGGGAATAACTTCAGCTTCAATGGCTGCAATATCTCACAGTTATATGTTGGAGGTTTGAACTGTCTTGCATGAAATATTTACATTTTGTGCAATTGGAGCGGTCCTTGAGTGGTTTCGACAGGTTTAAACTTTAATCTAACAAAGTCTTCTGCAGGTTTTGGTGCTTGACAATTGCAGCTTATTGGCTTCCGTGTCTTTGGATCTTCCCCGCTTGCAGAATATCAGACTAGTACATTGTCGCAAGTATGTCTTCTCTTCTCCTTTTTGTCCTCCAAATACCAGGCTTGTTCTTTCCCCCCCAATGAAGGGCTTAAATTTCATTTTTCCTTTCTTCATTTTGTTTGATTTTAATGTCCATCACCTTCAGGTTTGCTGAGCTTAGTTTACGAAGTCTCATGCTGTCATCTATAATGGTCTCAAATTGCCCTCTGCTCCGGCAGATTAACATAACCTCAAATTCACTTCAAGTATGTGCTTTGATTAAACAATTATATTCTTTTATTGGATTTTTGGACCCTTCATTAGAGCGATAAGATGATTGGATTTCATGTGTTGCAGAAACTATCGTTGCAAAAGCAAGAAAGCTTAAACATATTGACATTGCAATGCCAATCTTTGCAAGAAGTGGACCTTACGGATTGTGAATCTTTGACAAACTCTATATGTGATGTTTTCAGTGATGGGGGTGGATGCCCTATGCTGAAATCTTTAATTCTTGCTAATTGTGAGGTTCGTTAATGTCTCTTTTCATTTCACGAATTCTTCATGTCATATTCCTTGAGGCAATATACCCTTTATTTGTTTGCCAGAGTTGTTGCTTTGGGAGGTTTGTGCCATATTGCTTTTCTAATTGATTGGTATCTCATGGAAGTAATTTTACACGGTTATATTCTAATTTCCTTCTTGATGAATGTGATTTTTTCCCTCTTCCCAGAGCTTAACAGCAGTGCACTTCTCTAGCACTTCTTTAGTCAACCTTTCCCTAGATGGCTGCCGGGCAATCACTTCTCTTGAATTAAAATGCCCCTATCTTGAGAAAGTTTCTTTAGATGGTTGTGATCATCTTGAAAGAGCGGAATTTTGCCCTGTAAGTGTTGACTGGTCATTGATTCCTTTGCTGTTATGTAGCTTGTAGACTTTCTTTTAGTTTTTACACGTTGAGAACAGAAATTCTAAAACAATGGGAACTTATATGGGTGATTATTGAATGGTTAAAATTGCTCTTCTGTATAACTAATATTAATGTATCTATGATAACCAATTTATTTCTAATGAGGCCCAGTAGCATTGTCCAGATGCTGCAAGTCATATCTGCTACTGATTCGCCTGTAGAAAATCAGGAGACCTGTTTTTCTCCTTTTTCTTCCAATTAATTTGCCTTCTCCCTTTCTTCAGGTCGGCCTTCGGTCACTAAATCTGGGAATCTGTCCAAAACTGAATGTGCTTGGTATTGAAGCGCCCAATATGGAGTTGCTCGAGCTAAAAGGATGTGGTGTGTTGTCTGAAGCATCCATAAATTGTCCAGTCTTAACATCTTTGGATGCTTCCTTTTGCAGGTTATGTTCTTTCTTTGTTCTGTACTCTTTTGTTTCAACGGCTCCCCATTCTTCCCCTCATTCTCCTTTCTCCTTCTCTTGGGTTGGTGTTGTTAAAACTAAAACATCTGTTCTCGGTTCAGCCAACTCAGGGATGACTGCTTGTCTGCAACAACTGCGTCATGCCCAAAGATTGAGTCGTTAATATTGATGTCATGCCCATCTGTTGGCTCTGATGGACTTTACTCATTAAGCTGCCTTCAACATTTGACTGTGCTTGATTTATCCTACACATTCTTGACAAACTTGCAACCGGTCTTTGAGTCATGTGTGAAACTGAAGGCAAGTTTTTGTGTACATTGAGCAGCACAAATTTAGTTTTCTTTTGTAAAAAAGTTTTGTCAATTGTGATGTTGCTTACTAATCAATATTTTGTGGTATTTACGTGTGCTTATTCCTTTTTTTAGGTGTTAAAATTACAAGCATGCAAGTATCTGACCGACTCATCCCTGGAACCTCTTTACAAGGAAGATGCTCTACCATCTCTTCAAGAACTGGATTTGTCTTATGGAACCCTTTGTCAGTCTGCCATTGAGGAGCTTCTTTCGTGCTGTACACACCTTACTCATGTGAGCTTGAATGGCTGTGTGAATATGCATGACCTGAACTGGGGTTGTAGTGGGCATCTTTCTGAACTGCCCAGTATTTCTGTCCCATCTGACCTGCTTTCACCTGGAAGTGACCATGAAGCTATTCAGCTGCCTAATCGCTTGCTGCAGAACCTCAACTGTGTCGGTTGTCCAAATATTAAAAAAGTTCTTATTCTGCCAGCGGCGCGTTGTTTCCATTTGTCATCACTTAACCTTTCTCTGTCCGTTAATCTGAAGGAAGTTGATCTTGCTTGTTTCAATCTCTGCTTTCTTAATTTGAGGTGAAAATTTTATTCTTATGTTCATATGGTGAACTTAGCTTCTTTTTTTATTATTTTGATTTCTTGTTTTTCTTTGTGATGTTCCAATGTTTGATTTTTTATTCTCTCACTTTTATGTATATTCAGCAACTGTTACGCTTTGGAGGTTTTGAAGCTTGAGTGTCCTAGATTAACTAGTCTCTTTCTTCAGGTATGCAACTTTGACTTGTTTCGTGTCCTTGCTCTGTGTACAAGTAGATTACTCCAAAATTTATGTTTTGCACCACTTTCTTGTGGCTGCTGCTGGTAATGAAGGTGATTGTTTTTTTTCCTTGATAATAAACAAAAGTAATCACCAGGATTAATCCCTTAAAAATGCTTGGGTTCCTTCATTTAAGCTTTGTATGTACACATGCATATACATTATTTCGCTTGTTCAGTTATTGTTGTCAACTTCCCCGAACTCCATCCCGTTATATGCTCTTTCAGTCTTTCTGATAATCTTTTCTGAATGTGCCTTCATTAGTCTTGCAATATTGATGAAGAAGCAGTAGAAGTTGCCATATCCAAATGTGGCATGCTGGAGACCCTTGATGTCCGCTTTTGTCCCAAGGTCAGAGCATCCTCCTCTCTCTCTCTCTCTCTATATATATATATATATATATTATGTGTGCGTGTGTATGTACTTGTATAACGGAAAACAAAAGTGACTTACCTGGCAAACCAAAAAAAAAACACAGATATGCGCAATGAGCATGGGGAGGTTACGTGGGGCATGCTTGAGTTTGAAGCGAATTTTCAGCAGCTTGTCACATTCGTAATAAGCAGTAGAACTTGTTTTTTAATCTCGGAGGCTTCGTGTCACTAAGTTTACAGGCGGCAAAAGCAGCTTCGGTGATCTAGCCCGCTTGGTCTCCTGTATTGTAAATTGGATGTCGCCTATTTATGATGTTGTTTGTTCGAGTATATAGGAGGTATTTGATGTAGCTGTCTGTGTAATGTTACAATAAATTGTTTGTTTATGTTTAAATCATTGTTTGTTCATCACAAATTCTTTTTTCCCCCCCTCTTTTTATTTTTATTTTTATTTGAACGGATGGAATCCAATACAAAACTCTAATTGTTTCGTTGCTTGGTGTATAGGTATTTGAAGTAGTTTAGCCTCTGTAAAACGACACAATTATTGTCCTAAAAACAAAAGGCAAAAACACATGAAAGTTTGGCATGAAGCATGACTCTAAGTTTTTGTCAAAAGAAGAAAAAGTTGCAATAATCTGCTTTGCTATTCGTCTTCTTCGACCTTTTCTTATCAAATTTCTCTTCCTTGTGCTTGTTTTATTTATTTGTTTTACTCTAGCCTAGGTAGTATTCTTGAGGGTGTCTTTTTATTTTTTTATTTATTTTCATTTTTATAGAACATATGATTGTCTTCCGATTTGTGTCGAGATGTTAGTGTATCTAAATTCTGAAAAGGCTTTGAATGCTAAACAGCAACCTACAAGATTGGTATTGAGGGTAGTTTCCTTCTCTAGCAGGCTTTTAGCATGGCATTCAAAGCCAATAATAACATATTAATAATAATAGTAATAATAAAATTAAGAGAAAAGTTATCATAACTTATTCTATCACTTTTTTTGTCATTCTCTCCGTCATTCTTTTTGTCGCTCTCTTCATTCACTGTTTAACATATAAACTTTGTGATCTCATTTTTTGCTTAAATAATAGTATATTATATTAGTAGAGTGCACATGTCAAATAAGAAAACATAAAATGAGTTAGTATAATCTATGTGAACAGTGAATGAAGAGTGGCAAACTGAGTGATAGAAAAAATAATGTTAGCATTTATCTAATAAGAGAAATGATGATAATAGGTATTTTGCACGGTGGTTACATAATATGTAAATTAAAGGAAAAAAAAAAAAGAAGCGAATGTCTTGCGTAGAAGTGAGTCAAAATCAAAGGGGCCATTTGGTAATTTTTCACCTGAGTGTGAAAATAAAAATGAAAATATTTTTTGTATGGTTTCTTAGAGATTTTTTTAAGAATAAAAAGGTGAAATTGTATTTAAATATGTTTTTAAAAATGTGTATTAAGTTATAGTCTTAGAAAATGATAATAAAAATGCAAAAATAATTTTCAACAATTTTCCATTTAAAAAAAACCATTTACACGTTATTTTTTGTTTTCATTATCATTTTCAAAGTATTTACTAATTAAATACGGTTTAAAAACCGTTTTCATTTCCCTACTTAAAAGACATGCATAAACGTTTTAAAACACAAAAGAATACAATACCAGACGACACCCTTGTTTCCTTTTTTTTTTTTTCACAAAGGGGACAAAATTCTGGAGGATGAACACCATGGCGTCGCACTTAACACGATAGTGAAAACGATGTTATTTAGCCAAAAGAAAGATATATTGTACGAGAACGAACGACGTGCACTCCGCACGATAAACGACATCAAACTTTTTTAACAATGAACTCAGACTTCCAACTCCAGCGACATCAAACCTTGGGAAAAAAGGATGTCGTTTATTTTAAATAAAACAAAAAAAAAAACTCAAATGCACGGCAAACCTCAACATTTATCATGCTTTTATGCTAATACACTATACGAAATTAAAAGTTTACGGAAAAAAAAAAATGCCGTTCTTCTCTTACTATGTTACCATCCCTTTCAGAATACAGACCGGTGTAGTCGTTTCCTCTCTCTCGTTGAGTTGCCATTTTGGCCAGTAGGTATCGTTCTTAATTATTGTTAGAGCAGTATTTCACAGACGAATTCATAGAATTGATTCCAACTGCTGGAGTTCCGGGTCAACAACATCGCTATTGATCTCTTCGTCGGAGTTTCTATATGAATCCGCGATCGCCAGCCCTTTATCCAGCACATCCGGAGGCACAGTTTTGAGGAGGCTGTTAAAAGGAAACCCCTTTTAGAAATTGTGAAACTTCTTGGTGTAAAGAAATAACCAATAACAACAACGAATTACCCGTCCAAAGAATCAAGGGCAACATTAATCTTTGCCTTCATTGACTTGACTGAAGCTTCTGGGTCGTTTCTTGATGCGTGCAAAAGCAAGGAGTCAAGTTCCTCCAAGGCCCTTCAGAAGCAGATATGTCACTTATATCATACTGGATGGCTGATATCAACAACAAACTAATGGACATTCTTGGTTGAATCTTCATTTTTAATTGTTGCAGTTTAGTTATTCTTCTGTTTAAACCAGATTAGATTCTATAGTTCTCGGTTTTAAGTCCTATCTACATAAATACCAGAAAGTGGCAGTGGGTACCTGAGACATTGGTCAACATCGTTAAAAGCAGTTTTACCATTTCCACTCTCTGAAGCATATTGTGCTACCTAAAGTGCAGAAGAAAATTCCCAAAGCTCTTAGGAACTCATGAACATAAAAACTGCCATAAAGCAAATGGAAATAAGCATGCATAGTGATGATGCTGATATATTTTCTGTATCGCATAGTGACAACAACAACAGAGCCCCAGACAACATGATAGCAAAAAGTACAGCGGCATCTCTGTCAAAAAATTCTATGTACAAATATACATATTTGTCAACACAAATAAGAGCTTGAACCCATACGTTGAGGAAATCAACTAAGAAAGGAGAAGATCAAGGGACCAGAGCAACCAACCTAGTTGAATTTGGTATAAAGCATAAAAAGGTACTTCGAATTTGGAAGAAATCTAGGAAACTCGTACATATTAAGGGCGATCGAAAGATCAAAACACGAGGAATGCTTACCGCACGTATATTTACACGAAGTGAAGCTGCGGGGCCAGAACGAAGTAGAGATCGAAAAGAAGCATATTGAGGCTGATCTCCTTCCAATAATTTATCTGCAAGTTTAAGAGAATACTAAATTTAAGAAGAGCTTGAAGACTGATCATCAGACAGTCTCAGTTACTAATAGTTGGACAGGTATACAATTTACTTGGTCACAATCCAAGACATAAAAATGATCTGAAATCAAGCAAAATTGGAAATAAGCCACTTGTTGCAACTCCTAGCAAGCGGAAACTAAATTTGAGGTAAAAAAAAAAAAATCTCGGTGAACAAAAATCAATTACCCAAGTCCTTAATCTGCAACTGGCTTAATATCAAAGCTGGTACATAAGCGTCCAAGGGATCAAGCCTTTTCCTGGTTACAATATTTTAGGAGAATTAGTGCTTTTGGAAACCATAAGTTACTACTAAAACTGTTCAGTAATTACCTTTTCACATATCTATCAAAAATGCTACCCGCAATAGCGTCTGCAGAAAAACACAAAACAACAATCATAAGACTTGTGTTTGCTTGCCGAGAAAATTTACAGGCTCCCACTCAACTGATCCACATAGCCCAAATTAATAACTACATTAACCGAAAAAAAGTTGATCTTTTTGGACTTTGGACAGCCAGTTTAATTCACAACTATAATGATCCCTGAAAAAGTGCTAACTTCCGCTATCCTCAAATAGTTGGTCTACTCACATTATGATCCGTTTGTTTATCAGGAAGACGCAAGAACATCTATCAAAACATTAATTCTGTCTCAGAATTTCTCTTCTGAAACCATACAAAACCAAAACTTTATCCTAACAGATGAAAAATAAAACTTCAATTATCTAGCAGCACCTCTGTTTGATTCCTTTTCACTAATTAGCATGAAGCAAGAAATATATCGACTTGGAAAAAGTTTTCTCGCAAACCAAACAGATGGATGAAAGAGAGAATTCGTACGATGAGGGATAAGGAGAGAGTGAGAGAGAACGAGAGAAATGGAGACCAATCGTCGACTCTCCCGCCAATCAGAGGGCGAAACCGACGCGTACGTCACCGGCCGACACTTCTTCACTTTTCCGGCGAAATTACGACGCCAAACCGACAAATTGTGCGGAGGGTTCCCAACTCTCGACATCGCCATAGCCATCGCCAACATCATCAGAGCATCTCACCGACCGAGTTCTCACTCTCGCCATTTCGCCCTGTCCCCATTACATTATCCGTTCGCCTCTCCTTACCATCAAACAATTTCGGTGTATGAAACTACTCATTTACCCCTACATATTTCCGGAATTCACAAGTGCGTTAGTTATGCCTCGGCTGACGGTGGGTGACAATTATTATTATCATTTTATTGGGTTAATTCTCTTTTCAGTCCCCAATCTACACTCGATTTTTTTTTATCCCTGATTTTAAAACATTTGAGAACAAGTCCGGGAACGAAGGTGTTATTTAGTACAAGGGTTCTGAACCGAAACTATGATTCTGATTCAGAGTCAGCATTTATTTATAAAAAATAAAAAATGATTCTACTTTGATTCATTTAGAATCAGTATTTTATATTTAAGATTTGAATTTTGATGTGATGTTTTGAACCATGAATCATCTCTAATTCTAAAATCACTATCCCTTAGTTTTAGGTGGTTCAAACCCCTGATTATGATTTCAGAATCATGATTTAGACCCAAAATCATGAATTATGGTTATGGTTCTAAAATCAAAACTAGAATCACCCTGGTTTGAACCCTCATACTAAACGAACCCTAAAGTTATCCAAAATTAACCATTTTTTTATGTTTTAACTATTAAAATCTGGATTGAAAAAGATACAAATTATCGTACCTAACATGGAAAATTATAAAATTAAACTTTGCTAAGTTGCAGACTTTGCAGTCATATAGACAGAACATTACTTTGGCTCGTTTAGTTCGATGATTCAAATTTTTAATTCAAGTTGAAATGTGACTTTATGTGAGAATTTTTTATTGCAGTAAAAAAGTTAGATGTGACTATTTCTAAGAGCTTTTTACTATAACAAAACTCGAATCGGTGAAATGAACGGGGAATAGTTGTATAAATCAAAGGACTTATTTTGAAAAGTTTTAGAAGTTAAGAACTAATATAAAATTTAACTTATAATTCATAGACAAAATAGAATTAGCCATATTTTATTTTTAGAATAAAAAAAAAAAAAATATATATATGTTATCTTTAAGTATAGTACACACTGGATTTGAAGTCGACTTACCACTGACTCATCTTCTCTCTTCACATATCTGATCTCTCTCTCTCTCTGTGTTGAAAGTAGAAGACCAGCTTCAATGGCGAAAATTGCGTGGCCTATTCTACTTTCTCTTCTCTTCCTCTCCGCTGCTGTTGCTTCTAACACCCATGGTATTTCTTTGTCTGTTTTTTTTTTTTCTTTTTTGGGTCCAAATCTGCATTTTCTTTTCTTATGGATTTGTGCATTTCCAAGGTTTTGAGTCTAGTGTTAAGATTTCGATAATGTGGATTTTAGAAATGTGTTTGTGTGAGATATCAAATGCTGGATCTGCTTTGACGACTCCTAGAATCTAGAGTCCTCTGTTTTATCATTTCCGTCTTCGATTTTTCTTGCTTATATTCTTTTCTCTGCCATTTGGCATTTTTGCGTAGTTCTATGTTGATCTCCTTGATTAAGATCAATCGGTGTCTTCAGTTTTATCTTTGCAAAAGCGATTAAAGAAAAAAAAGAGACAATCTAGTTATAATTTGACCCAGAAATGACGGAATAAAGAAATTTGAGAGCTTCACTATCATTTCATTTTTATTATTATTTTCTTGAGGGGCGAGTGGAAGTACATTACTTGGAAAATCAGCATTCTTTATGAAAGCCGAAAAGGAATTATCTTTTCTTGTGGTTTGTGAGCGTATTTGCATTTACTAACCTTTATTTAGGCTTGAACAAATCCCAGATTGGACTATACTTTGCGCATGATTATTTTGCTTCATGAAAATTTGGTTTTTGAGTTTTGACCTTTGAATAATGTGTTTCACTGGCCTTTTCCATCCAACTTATTGTGTAATGAGTGTTTTTCTATACGTATGTAGATTTATAAACCCACACACTGATTCAATAGGGCATATTACTAAGCTCTTGGTATTCTTTGTGCTTACAGTCTCCCGACTTATTCGTACCTTTCTCGGTTTAATTAAGCCTTGTAACTTTTAATCATTTAGCTTTCTTGGATTCAATTCAACTTTCATTCTGTTGTGTGCACTCAAATTTGGTTGCTTATTTTGTGCTCAAAGGAATTGCATTTGGCTTTTCTGACAACATCAATAAAAACTTGCAGTGAAAGTTACTGATAATCCCGCGGATCAGTTAGTTGCGGAGATTGACGCAAATAGAACTGCACACAAGTCGTCGTCCCTCTATAGCAATCAAGGTCTGGCCTGCATAGCTCTCCAGTACATAAAAGCCTACCAAGGTGATTGTGGCGCGGTAGGAGGGTCAGACGCCAAGAAGCCTTCCGATTCCTTATTTGCTGAAACTTTCGCCCCCAATTGTGGCGTTGAGGTCTCAACCCTCTCTCCGCTCACCGGCCGTTTGCTCGGCTGCCAGTCTCATTATGTCAGCCCTCAGAAAGCATTTTCGGAAATCCTGATGAAAAATGAGAAGAGCTTAGAGATAGTCTATAGCAAGAATCATACTGAAGTGGGAGCTGCTGTGAGTGGCTCTGATGGAGGGGGCCCCTATTTCTGGTGTGTCTTGTTTAGCGGTGGCAAAAAGAACAGCAGCTTTGTTCTAGCGGGAAGTGTGGCAAAAATAACAAAGCCCGGATGCTTCAGTGGCGCTAATGATGTGTGTAGCGCCGGCGATTGGTCCAGAAGCATTCACTTGTGGCAATTTGTTGTTACGGCTTTGGCTGCAGTGGGATACGCCTTCGCGTTATGATCATGTCTTGTACGAATCCGAAGTACTGTTATTTCAATTGATTTGGAGGCCTCTTTTCTTTTTGTTTGTTGCATTCATAGGCTTGGCCTCAGTTGTATGTTTGCTATTTCTCATTTTGATTGGATGTAGAGAGTGTAAGTGCGAGATCCACGCCATTCATTTCTTCAGTTCTCTTCACGGTGTAAAATTATGTATTGCATGGATTTTCTAAGGATGATAAACTCTTGTTTTTCGGCTCTGAAAATCCAAGCATCAGCGTTAACTAGCCAAATTTGCTTTCCTCGCCACCTATTTAGTACTGCTTTCATCTTCTTTGGATTCCTCTAATAGATATGCATTTTTTTTTTCTTTTTGTTTCCGCATATTGAAATTACCGTCCGAACTGCATAAAATAATGTTCTTAGAACAAAACCAAGCTAAACAACTATGCAGAGGTGAAGTTCACGATTTATAAACAGATTGTCGTGATTTGTGATTATCTTAATCACGCGCAAATTACTTTAGTACAACGACTCTGAAACGGTTAAAGAAGCTTAAACAAGTTAAATACTGCGCGAGTTCTGATGACTAATTCCCGGAAAACATGTCCACAGAAAGAGTCAATACAGCAATATCTAAAAGTTGAAATATTTGTTACCTTTAGATCTAAAAGGGCTTTGTATTTTAATCCAAACGGGAAGAAACAAAGAACTTAAAAACTTGATAAAGAGAGAGATACAAGAAATACGATTTGTAAAACTAGGAAGCCACTTATTCTTCCTAATTACCAGTTGAACAGAAACTCCGTCCAAGTACCTTAGAGATGCTTTAGACTGATAACCAGAGCCAGAACCAAGAGAATTACAAGAATCCCACAAGAAGAACCACCAACCCTGTGAATCCAGTAAGGATCAAACCTGGTGAAGCTTCTGTCCAAGAAGAGGGACAAGGCTATGGCCGAGATCAGGAGTAAGAGCAAAAGAGGCAACGAAGAGACCAAGCTTATGGAGGCCTCATTGAGATCTGAATCGTCCGCCTCTCTCCGATCAATGTAGAGCGGAGAAAGCACAGCAAGAAGGGCCAGGCCTATGGCCACCAATCTCTCGTACGAAGAAAACCTGCTTTTCCTCCATGTAGCTCCAAGCTCCATTCAGATTTCAGAGCTTCTAGAGAACTCAGATTCCACTAAAAAATGCAATCTGACCACCAAATTTAACCCTGATTCGTTTGCTTTTCTAGAGGGAATACAACACAGTGTTGATTACTAGCTTGACATGTTTTCAGTCGACCACTGTTTTTCTCCGTAACATCAATGATTTTTAAGGTCATATAAAGTAAAAATGAATAATTACTAAGTGGGGTTGAAGGGGCTGTGATGAGAGGGTCCCTCCGCTTAGACTTTTGAACTCTCTACCGTCTATCCCTTCGAATCGAAATAATTATCTTTTGCCATAAAAACTTACTTTAGGATTTTCTATAATCTACTGGGGAAAAAAAGTTACTTTATACTCCCCAAAGAATGCTTTCTGAAACCAGGAGATGATAAAATAATTTCAGGCGTTAGAATCGACAGCTTAATCGTGAAGTTTCGGAGTGATGAGATACTATAAATGTGAACAAGCTCCTGCAAGGAATAGACAACTCTCCATTAACAAGAATATATATTTGGTGCTGCCTACAGTTCCATAATAGTCTGGAATCAGATTCCACATGTGCCTCGGTATTCCTCAAAATTCGCACACATCCATAAAGTCTGCGTTTACATAAATTAACAAATGAAGTCTTCCAAACCACTATGAGTGAACAATACAGGATCAAAAGAAAAAAAAAAATTTTTTTTTTTTTTTGAGAGAAGCCATTCATATCTCTACCAGGTCAGAGATACCAAAACAATTTTGGGCTGTGCCTGATATGAAACTTTGAAAATGGTAAAAGCGTTACATGTTAAGATGGGAAGAATATCTAGCTCTTTGTTCCGTTTCCACCATGAAGCCTCCGCATCCATTTCTTCTCCGAAGAAGTGAGATCGGAAAATGATGAAGAACAAGTCTGTTGGTTTGATTCCGCGGCGGGAAGTTCAGCAGGAAGAGCAGCAGCAGTGCTAGTAAAGGCGTTAAGAACAAGGAATGCCAGAATGGGAGAGAGGTCCAGTGTCCCTCCTAGTGGTGGAATGATCCCACGGAATATGTTCAAGTATGGGTCACAAATTGTGCTGCATTTTAGGTATAGTTATTGCATTAGCATTCACTTTAACCAACCATGTTTAAGCACTATGGTACTAAAATCATGGACTAATAGTGATAACCATTTAAACTACATACTTTTTTTTTATGACATCCAAATTATAACTTGGGCTACTTTGGTACAACTTTTGTAACTTCTAATGCGCATAACACGATATAAGTAGTAATGTTAAGTAAAAAGTGCATAAACACATCTTGCACAAACAGTATTACTAGATACTCAGAAAAGCTTAAGGCCTCATTCATTTCACTAATTCGAGTTTTGTTACAGTAAAAAATTCTCAGAAACAATCACATCTAACTTTTTACTACAGTAAAAAACTCACATAAAGTCATCTCAACTCGAATTATCAAACTAAACGGGTCCTAAATGTTTACATTTTTTTACTTCTGCTTCTACATTTAATTCTTCTTTTGCTATTCCAAAGCCTCACATTTTTTGGGTCAATTTAGGCATCGTTCATTTCGCCAATTCGAGTTTTCAATTATAAGTTTTTTCAGTTAAAAACTCTCAGAAAATATCACATCTAACTTTTTCTGCTACAGTTAAAAGCTCTAAGAAAATGTCACATCTCAACTCGAATTAAAAATTCAAATCCGCGAAGCGAACAAAACCTTAGTAGTACTATAGATTTTAGAAAAAATTTTGTTAGCTATGCTGAAAAAAAACAACTAATATAAAAAGTAACTAAGTGTTTAATAAACTGTAATTATATAAGTATTAATTCTAAAGGTATTATGAATATTATAAAAATTTTATTAATTATACTTCAATGTGATTATTTCACAATTTAGAAGCCAAAATTGTCTTTAGACTGCTTCTGATTTTAACTGTAAATTCTTTAAAAATTCTTTAAGAATCATAAAATTAAACACAAATTTCAACTATAAATGACTAGAGAATTAATTTTGAGCTCCAAAAATTACTACCAAACATACCCATTGTCAAGTAAATCCAAGGCGCGCACGCACCAAAGAACTTCTATTTTTTCTTAATTGCATCCCGCGGAACTAAAACCCAAAGCTCAAATATAAAGGCGTCTTGTGTTTTCACTCAAAAAATTTTAAATTTCTGTTCTAACTTACGAACCAAACGACACAAAAGTAACTCGCTCATCTACTAAACATCAATTGAACTAAATTCAAGACAATGTTTGGGAGTATTTCAAACCTGAGAGGGCTAACGATGAAGGGAGGGACGTTAGGGAACCAGGTCAAGACGAGCCTGACAATGAGCACCGTGTTGTAAATGTTGAGGAAATTGATAATTCCATTCGCAACTACAAGTCCAGCCACGGAATCGCCCGGTAGAACCGCGGCGAAATTGTGACTCGATATGGAATTAACATTCCTGTAGCTTCTGCAACGAATCTGAAGGAAGTAATCAATCACGCCAATTCAAACAAAGCTTTTGCCTTTTCCAGACAAAAACAGAGAAATATATATATATATATATATGTATGTATGTATATAGTTCACCTGGTGGCAGAAACTGTGGAATTCGTGGGGCAAAGAGAGAGCTTTCTGGAGAAGCGGATTCTGAGAAGCAAACGAGTGAAAAAATCTGAGACATTTTGTGGCGGCGGAGGCGATTGAGCTTTGTAGATGATCGCCGATGAGGAGGATGTTCGGAGGACCAAAATTGGGCTTCTTAGACGATAATGGTGATCTGAGAAAGGGGTCGAATTTGGCGGAAGAGAGTAACAGTCCGCAGTTGGTGACGAAGTTGGAGGCCGTGTGGTTTGAGTTGTCGGAGGACGAGGACTCGCTCGGAGCCATTTTTAGAGTGCTCTAAGCTCTCTCACTGCAAAAGGGCTATGTGACGCTGAAGAAGGAGATAACGCATAACGCGTGGATCAGGAAAAGCGGGACGTGACGAGATATCTGGATATCCGTGGACCGTTGGGGTTGTGCTTCTCCATACGACGACGTTTTCTTACATGTTTTTGACCTTTTGACCTTTTGTTTTAATTCCTCTCTAAGCAGTGGGAGGAACGTGAATGTGTTTATTTTATATTCACCCTCCCTCGAAAAGTAAATAAATACTCATTATAGTCACTCCCTTAGTCTGCGGACTGTACAAAATAACCGTAAATTGAGCAGCATTGATAATAATTGACCGAAACTGACTAAAGTAACGGGTGCCATGGCAACACTAATTTTTTAGTCGGTTAACCGAATCGAGAATACAATCTTAAATTATACCATATTCACTTCATCGATTTGAGTTTAAAATTTGAGTTTTATTACAGTAAAAAGCTCTCAGAAATAGTCAAATTTAACTTTTTTGCTACAGTAAAAAGTTCTCACATAAAATCACATTTCAACTCAAATTATAAACTTGAATTAGTAAAGTGAACAGGCTTAGCCTTTTATTTTACTAAATTCGAACTAACTTTTTTAAAAACATTTAAAATATTTTAAATAATATTAATAGTTTAGTTCACTTTAGCCTAGAGTTTTTTTTCTCCTTTCTTTTCTCAATTTGCGACGCCCCTTCTGTCTGTCTTCCTTGGTCCTTTCATATTTGAACCCAAACACCTCCCAGGCTCCCAAATCCCACTGTCTGTAACTTGTTGGCACTTGATAGGACTTCCGGCCTCCCCCTTCCCCCCTATGGCCTGGCCTCGTCCCTCCTTGTCGCTTTGAAGCGCCCACCGCACCGTGTATGTTCTCTGCCAATTTGGTCATCGTTCCTCATGTAAATTTTCATTTTTTTTCTATTTGAAATAGAATGAGGATTAACCATTATTTGAAATAGGACGAGGATTAGCCGATTAAGTAGGGAGAAGAATTGTGAAAAATTGAAAAGCTAAAAAATTGAACCGAACTGACTGACTTTGTATGATTTAGTTAAGCCATAATTTTTCCTTTTCTTGAACGGTTTCAGTTTTAATTTTATGCAAAAAAATAAACTTTCGATTTTGATGACCGACCGAAGCAAGACCGGCGAAAACCGACTAATGCATATCTCTACTTAGTCCCTTATATATTTGTGTTTAATCACATATTTCTAACACTATCAAAAAATAAATAAATGCATATTTTAAAGAGGAATAAGGTAGTATCCTATTCATTTAAAAAAAAAAAAATAGGGTGCAACTCGTCAATAAACTAATACATCAGTTAATAGAAAAAGATTCAGAATTTCGATGTTGGCACCTTCCTTTTGCTTTATTTCGTTGGACTAATCACACTTCATCTTCAATTATGACATGTTCTCATTTTACAAAAATAACAACTACATCATATTAGTCTACATAAACGGTGACAAAATATTCATTTTATTGGTTTACAAGTTAACTGTGACAAATCACGTGATAACGCGTGCTCAATTGTCCAAATACATTTTAAAAAGGAAAACTAGTAATCATAAATTGGATACTCTGGTTCATAAATAAAAGTGTAATCTCCTTTAATGGAACCCAAAATATTAGTGGATGTGATTCTATTTTTAATGAATGAAACTTGATGATTCGATGAATGAACCTTGTTTCCTAGGGAACCTTTTATAACGTGAACAAAATGTTAGTGTTATTGATATTTTTTTTTTTTATAAGGAATGTCAGATTAACAAAATATTAGTGTCATTGATAATTTAATGAATGAAACTTGTCTCCTAGGATGTTTCCTTAAACAAAATGTTATTAGATGCCGTGAAATTCGTCATAAAAAGCATTGCCATTGTACCCTTTTTTTAGATTGTCTTGCACTTTTATTTATTTTTTTTACGAAAATAGGTCAATATGAAAAACTTAAGAAAATATATAGGCTAATTTTTAATTATAAAAATTAATAGGTAATAACTTGTCAAGTTATTGTTCATAACTAGATAAGTTATAGATAAACTTGTCAAGTTATGGTTCATAGTCAGACAAGTTATGGACAAAAACTGTGAATTATAGACAATAACTTATCAAGTTATGGTCCATAACCAGACAAGTTATGGACAAAAATAATAATTTGATATATTTATTAACTTATGTAAACTATTAACTTATTAATTTTAATTCATCTCAAGTCTTAACCTATTTATCTCTTTCTCTCTTTTTTTTAAACGCAGTCCAGGAGATTTGAACTCTATCCCTCACAATAGAGTTAACGTGGTTTTATGTTAGATTATGTTTGTGACCGATAAACCCACTTTGAGTTTGAGTTGGACCTTATATTATCATTTTTTTTTTATAATTTTGGTAAATACTTTTTAAAAATGTATAAATCAAAATTTTTTCTCTTTATTCTTAATTTATAACCTTTTTAGTTAAATAATTATATTAATAAAAAATTATTTATCAAAACTAAAAGATAAAAATAATAGATTTTCTATTTTTTTTAATTTAAACAGAGCATGCGGCCATACCATAATTTTTTTTTAAAAATTGAATAAAAAAAATATGACCATAAAGTAAACTGATTGGCCTGAAGTGGGTCACTAGTGAGGCCATAGCGTCTATTTTTTAATATAAAGAAACCAGCCTCTGATATTTTTATCATTCCATCATTTTATCATGAGATTTGTTAATAAAACGTGGCGAATTACATCTCAACCACTCTTAAAGGCTTGTTCTTTTGAGTGAAAAATTAAAAAAAAATAATTCGAGTTACAACTTTATTCGAGTTCATATTTTTTTAAGTTTAAACTCGAGTTCAAACTCGAGTTTAGGACTAAAACTCAAGTTCAAGTTTCCCCTTCAACTCGAGTTCAGAAACTCGAACTCAATTTAATGAACAGTATTTTTTATATTCTTAAAAATGTTATAACTTTTTCATTTTAATTTTGATTGAGATGATTTTTTTTCTATACGTTGACAACGAAAAGAAGAATAAAACTCAATTCATATACCCTATTAAAATTTTTCATCAGCATTGAGTTTTTATTAAAATACTATCTAAATACAAATTCAAGTTTTGACTCACTCAAACACAAACTCAAAAAGATTATTATCTCAAACTATAACTCAAATGTACACAATTAAACATAAACTCAAGTTATAAATTCAACTCAAATTATAACTCAAATTCAATTCAAAAATTATACTCAAATTAAACTCTAAAAGAACAAGCCTTAATCTACAGTCTTATTCTCAAATAAGTAATGATAATAATTCCCAGCTACTATTGCAAATTGCATTAAATAAGCGCCACCCTTTCTTTACGGGGCAGTGCTAAACTGCCATGGCGGTCATCACGGTCACGGTATCTTAGCTGAGTTCTGACTATGATCGTAATTTATTATTTGTTATAATATTTTTTTTAATAAAAAATACATATAAATTAAAAATAATTTTAAAAAGATGTTTACTTCATCAATTAAAATCATAAAATTAAAATTATTTTTAATTTTTTTTAAAAAATATTATAGCTGATTACTATTAACAAACGTCACATAAATTCATAAAACAAACGTCTATCTGTGACGAGAACCAATACAGGGTCAAAGTTAATTCTCCTCCGCGCCACATGATTTTCGTGTCTTTCATCTTTCCTGCTCCTTTTTTCCGACCAACCTGTCTCCGAACAAAATCGCAATATTCTCCTTCTCCTTCTCTCCTCTTTCTCTCTCTAAAATTTGGATGTCCGAATTTTTCTATTCATGACTACTGGTTTTCTGACCATTTCTCTTCTGCCTCCGCCGAAGCTCCGCTTCGGCCATGGCGCTAACTCCAATAGCGATCGTTTTGGCTTCAGGCCTCTTCTCCCGCAAAGACGTCGTATCCCCAAGGCGCTCCCTCTCAATGGACGGCGATATCTTCTCCCGTCAAAGTCGAATCCCAGCTTCGTCCCCTCCAGCTCTCTCCAGACGAAGACATCTACTCAGGAATCGGCCTCCGAACAGGAATCGCGCGGAGGAGAGTCCTCGATTCTGCTCGACGTGTCCGGGATGATGTGCGGTGGATGCGTCTCCCGAGTCAGATCGGTGCTCTCCTCCGACGAGCGAATCGAATCGGCGGCGGTCAACATGTTGACCGAGACGGCGGCGATCAAGCTGAAGCCGGAGGTGGCGGCGGAGGCGGGATTCTCGGCCGCGAATGTGGCGGACAGCTTGGCCCGGAGGTTGACGGAGTGCGGATTCTCGTCGAAGAGGAGGGTTTCCGGAGCTGGAGTGGCTGAGAATGTGAGGAAGTGGAAGGAGATGCAGAAGAAGAAGGAAGAACTTCTCGTGAGAAGTCGGAATCGCGTGGCCTTTGCTTGGACTTTGGTGGCCTTGTGCTGTGGATCGCACGCTTCACATCTTTTGCATTCCTTCGGAATTCATGTTGCTCATGGTAATGGCGCCCTTTGGAAATTTTTTTTTCTTTCTCAACTAATGATTGGCTTAGTGCTCAAGTTAATTCCGGAATTTCATACCTATGTGCTTAATTTCTTTCTTGTTTTTCAAGTTAAGTCCTGAATTGCTGTATGCAAATGGCTAGTTGGTAATGCCTTTAATTTTCGTTGGCTGGTATTTTGTTGAATTAGGATCGTTTTTCGAGGTACTTCACAATTCGTATCTGAAGGGTGGTCTGGCTTTGAGCGCTTTGCTGGGACCAGGACGAGGTTGGTAGAGCTCTGGGACTCCTTTTCTTTTGTTGGTTTTATCTCAATGCATTTTCTTTTTTAAAAGCATGCTTCAATTGAAAGATTTCGATGATTTTAGAATTTATTTAATTTATTGGGATATGTCCAATAGGTAAGCTATGGCTCATTGTAATGTTTTACTTTCCGGCCAAACCGTTGTCATATTTTGTAAATGTCTTCATCCTAGCAAGATCTGATATGAGACTTTCTTTCTAGCATGATATGATGGTCAAATGTCATATGATTTGTTGTCTAAGAGCTCTAAAACGTTTTGCAGACCTGCTTTTTGATGGTCTTAGGGCATTAAGGAAGGGTTCCCCTAACATGAATTCACTCGTCGGATTTGGATCTTTAGCTGCATTTGCCATTAGTGCGGTGGGAAAAGCTGATAACCTTTTTTGTTGTCATTTCTTAGGTTGTTCCATTTTGTTTGTGGTTGTAACTATTTCTTCTTAAATTGCTTAACAATTGTAGGTCTCGCTCCTTAACCCTGAGCTTCAGTGGGATGCTTCATTTTTTGATGAACCGGTGACTTTTTTGGCTTCACTCTTTGTTATTTTCTCTTCAAAGAACTTAGTTTTGATCAATTTTTGTAGTAGAAGGTCATTAATTTTTTGATGATTGGCTGGCCTTGTTTATTGTCTATATGTTCTAATCTAGTAGGTGTGAGTGTGTGACTTTGGCCCTTTGCTTTAATGATAAATTTTTCACATAAAACTCTTTTTTTTAGCATGCAGGTCATGCTTCTTGGTTTTGTGCTCCTAGGACGTTCTCTGGAAGAGAGGGCAAGGCTCAGAGCTTCTAGTGATATGAATGAACTTTTGGTAATCTAAAATCTCGTTCATGTCTGTGATTCAAACTCATGAACTAAGGAGACGGGTTTATGCTAACTAATTTGTTTGCTTGTTCTGCTATTTTGCAGTCACTCATATCCACTCGGTCAAGGCTTGTGATTACTTCCTCAGAAAGTGAATCCTCAACCAAAAATGTGCTTTGCTCTGACTCTGTATGTGTAGAGGTCCTAACTGATGACATTCGAGTTGGGGACTCAGTGTTGGTTTTGCCTGGGGAGACCATACCTGTAGATGTAAGCATTCTGATTTTGAACTTCCATGTTTCTAAATGCACCTTCAACTCTGTTTGTTATCATTTTATCTTATTTTGTTTGGTGTTTTAAGCCGTCAATGATGTGATCACAGGTCTTTATAAAATTTTTAGCAAAACTCCTGAAACTTGTGGTTGAAGTTAGTCTGAGTTCTAAAATTTATTTATCCAGCTTTCTGGTTACTGGAAAAGGCCTCATGTTATCTCAAAAGGAGGAAAAAGGAAGAAGAAAAAAAAAAAAAAGGGCCTCGTATGGTGATTAAGATGATAGCATCTTTACTTTTTCTGTTTGTGAAGCTTTGAAATGATTGAACATCAGTTGAAATAACACTTGGATACAGGGAAAAGTTCTTGCAGGAAGAAGTGTTGTGGATGAATCCATGCTCACAGGAGAATCACTTCCCGTGTTCAAGGAAGAAGGTCTTTCTGTATCAGCTGGAACAATTAACTGGGTATGATTATTTTGCATAGAGAATCATGAATAATTTTGTTGTGTTATTTTATGTGTACGGTTTTCTATTTTATTTCTTTCTTGAATTCTAGTTAGTGAAATTCTGATTCAGATTCCAATCTTAAAACAAACATGAGATCTCCAATTTCAGTTTTGTCATGAGATCTAGGACACAAGGCCAATGATGCCAAAATTTATTTTGCATGCTATTTAGCTTGACCTTTGTAGGTTTTATTGACAGATTAGGCCGAATTTCAAAGTCCATGCAAGATGATTTTTTTCCTAGAAGCAATTTAAAATTTGATTTATGTTTTGTCTTTTTTCCCTGAAGTTTAGTTTGTCAACTGTTCATTTATTTCAGGATGGTCCTTTAAGGATTGAAGCAACTTCAACTGGAACTAATTCAACAATAGCCAAGATTGTCCGTATGGTTAGTAAACTCTACTTTTACTGATAACTCTGACTCTGAGGTACTGCTATGGGATACAGTTATGATGAAAGGGGTGGACAATCGTTTCTTGATTACTTATTTTTGTCATTTTTTTGTGAACCAATCTTACGTGGCTCACAACATTACCCTTTTTATGGGCACTTGTTGTCTTCATATGCTCTTGCAAGCCTATAGTGTGTGGGTCCATAATGTACGGAGAGCTTTCTTTTTGTGGGGGAAGTTAATCAAAGGAACTTTTTTGCCGAAGAATTATAGGAAAGCGTTGTTCACTCTTCTGTTATGTTGCTATAGCACTCAGATCCTCAATGAGCATGTATGCAATAGCTGCTCCTTTTATGACATTCCAAATGAAAGGAAGGTGCAGACACATAAGCACACGATACCTTGTCATCTGATAGTTGCGTGAAAAGTTTCTCCCCCTCTTGCAATAAGATTACAAATCTCAAATAAAATAACATTTTGAAGATTGCTATTACATTCCGTAATAACTAAACAATAGACATGGATTGAATTAAATACTCGACACTTGAAAGTTAATAAGTGCATAGAATTGAACGGATTGCAAACGGAGCATATGCTGATAGCTTGTACTACATTTCAGTGCGCTATATTGTAATTTTCAGGTTGAAGATGCTCAAGGCCATGAAGCACCCATACAGAGGCTGGCTGATAAAATAGCTGGGCCATTTGTTTACAGCGTAATGACTTTGTCAGCTGCAACATTTGCATTTTGGTATGTCTTTCCCTTCTTCTTTTCCCCTCCTCAATTTAGCAATCCTTCATTTTAAGGATCCTTAAAACGAACACAATTCTGCATAAGTTTTCACCCCCTTATCTGTGATCTTTGGATCTGAAACGTCTTTTGCTATGATGTATTTTAAATTTTACTAAAGAATGACATTTATGAATCACGAATCAAAAAACGGGCAGAGGGAAAGCAACTTACCATTCTCTCAGTGTGTGTGTGTGTGTGTGTGTTTTTTTTTTTTTTTTTTTTTGTGCACTGATCCCATCGTGTATTTTTTATTCTGCTTGCTGAGCATTTTTTTCATGTCAGGTACTATATTGGATCTAACGCATTCCCAGATGTTTTACTCAATAATATTGCCGGACCAGATGGTGATCCGTTACTTTTGAGCTTGAAACTTGCTGTGGATGTCTTGGTGAGTCATGGTGATTTTTCCTCCCTTTCATTGCGTGATCTGAATTGCATTTACAAACAGCTAATGTAGACTTTATCTAAGAGATGATGTACTTGGAAGAATTTTGGTTCTGTCCCTGTAAAGCTTTAAATGTACAAAGAGGGGAGGAATCTTGAGTTTTTTTGAGGTTCAAAAACTATACTGAAATTATATTTAACTCGTCAGGTTTTGATGTTGGTGACTCAGTACTGGTTGACCTTTTAATGGGGAGCATCGAGCATTAGATAACAGACTAGATGATAGTAGACGATAGACAAAAAAAGAGAGAGAGGGAGGGAGAGAGAACCTTGCATGTTATTCTATGAGAGAACTTTGCGTGTTATTTTATTTTTCTTGGAGAAGCATTATATATATTTACTTTTTATTCCTTCTTTTTGTTCAGGTAGTTTCCTGCCCCTGTGCCCTAGGTCTTGCCACACCCACAGCTATCTTGGTTGGAACCTCTCTTGGTAAAAATATCTATCGTTTGCAACATTTCACTTTGATGTTGTGCAATGTTTGTATGAAAGTCCTATCATTAATTTGGAAAGTCGAAAGGAGTTGGACTAAGGATCTGCATCATCAGAATCTAAATTGACTTGTTGCCAACAAGATATAAATAAGAAAATAAGCTTCTAAAAGAAGTGATATATTTAAGTATTGGTTCATTCCATATTCTGTCATCTAAGGGAATTTTCCAGATGTGCGCCAGATTTATTTGGTTATTTGGCCTCTTACTAGCTAAAAGTCAATAGGTGGAAGAAGTAATTAATTGGAAGCTTCATTTACTTTTTTCTTCTTTTTTTCCGTATTTTGTCTGAAAAATGGGCAGGAGCAAGACAAGGACTTCTTATTCGAGGAGGAGATGTATTGGAACGCTTGGCCGGCATAGACTATATCGCTTTAGACAAGGTATGATTACAAACCTTGGTCCATTCCCTTTCTGTTCTTGTCTGTCATATTCCCATGCTCGGGTTCAGAGCCAGAAGAACAAACTCTATAGCGTGATTAATGCAAATTTTATATGTAGTTTATTACATGTACTTTATATGCTATCTCAATTCTCACCCTATGTCTCCCACCTCCAGACGGGAACTCTCACTGAAGGAAAACCTGCTGTTTCTTCTATTGCTTCTTTTGTTTATGAAGACTCCGAAATTCTTCGAATTGCGGCTGCTGTAGAAAATACAGCTTCACATCCAATCGCAAAGGCTATCACAAATAAGGCTGAATCATTGGGTTTGAGCACCCCAGTCACAACAGGGCAATTGGTAGAACCAGGTTTTGGAACGTTAGCCGAAGTAGATGGGTGTTTGGTTGCGGTTGGATCCTTAGAGTGGGTTCGTGACCGATTCCAAACCAGAACAAATACGTCTGACATTATGAATCTAGAACATGCAATTCACCAATCATCCATAGGAGTAGCATATTCCAATTACTCAAAAACAATTGTTTACGTTGGACGTGAAGGTGAAGGCATTATCGGTGCTATTGCAGTATCTGACAGTTTGCGCCATGATGCTAAATTTACTCTTAACAGGTAGTTTATTTTGTCATAAACTAGCACTGCATCAACTTATAACTAAGAGTGAAATGTCGTTCAACAATCTGTTAGATGCAGGCATGCAGCTGATATAAGAACCTGACTATTACTTTGAATTAGATGCTTCGAATACCTCTTCTTTTTCTTTTATTGTTTTGGTATTTTCTAACATTTTTCTCGCCTTACTATGATTATCAACTGTTTCATAACTTGATACTTTGACTGAAGGCTCCAGCAGAAGGGTATCAAAACTGTCCTCTTATCGGGAGACAGGGAAGAGGCAGTTGCAAGCGTAGCAGAGGTAGTTGGTATAGGAAAGGAATCAATCAAATCTTCATTAGCTCCACAGAAGAAATCAGAAGTTATCTCTTCCCTTAAAGCTGGGGGATATCACATTGCAATGGTACCCATCAATTTCAATCCTTGTTACTTATTCTTCTCATTTTTGTTGGCTTTGTTGTAAGTGGTCTGAATTGCTTACAGATTTTCAACTCACTGACATGTCTAGTTTCTTGAAGGTAGGTGATGGCATAAATGATGCACCATCTCTTGCTCTTGCCGATGTCGGTATTGCTCTGCGTATTGAAGCCCAAGAAAATGCCGCATCCAACGCCGCGTCCATTATACTCCTTGGAAACAAATTATCACAAGTATGTCTTTCCATGATCTAAATGGATTTTATCTTCTTTCCCACTCATGCAACACATTTAATCCACAGATACAATCCAATTTATGTGCATTAAACTATTCATCTTCAAAAATAAAATAAGAATAAAAAAAAAGTGAATGAAAAAGGATAGAAAAGCTCCTTTGTTCAGTTCTCACTTTGAATCATGTTCCTGGCAGGTTGTAGATGCTTTGGAACTTGCACAGGCAACAATGTCAAAAGTGTACCAAAATTTAGCATGGGCAATTGCATACAACGTAGTCACCATTCCAATAGCTGCAGGAGCACTGCTTCCAAAATTCGATTTTGCGATGACACCATCACTCTCAGGTAAGAAATAAGAAAAGCTTTTTCTTCTTTTTTTCTTATTCCTCCACTGGAATGGAAAGAGTCAATTTCAACACATATCATCCCAGGCAATGTACCCTATTATAATGTCCCGTTTCCTTTCCAACTTCTGATTCTTGACTCGAATGCTCGGGTTGACAGGTGGGTTGATGGCTTTAAGCTCGATATTTGTAGTTACAAATTCGTTGCTTCTACAGCTCCATGGGTCTGACAAGAGGAGTTAGTTTTGCCTACACATAGCAGAGATGTGTTTGTTCAAACCAAATTAAGAAATAATGGAGTACTTCGGATTATAGCCACGTTGGCGTTTAGCTGAAGAGGAATAGAGATATGAATAATGAGGTTTGGGAATCGTTATCGCTTTCCACGGAATTTTTTGTAAATATGGAATAACTGTATGATGATATGATAATAAATATTTTAATTTATTTGAGTGGAAAACTGATATTGAGATTTGGACCAGAAAAAAAAAATTAATAATAAAATAAAGATACTTGATTTTAAATTTTGTCCTTCACTGCCCAACCAGCCAACATTGTCCAATTGGTTGCTTATGGCACATTAAGGCAGGAATGGGACAAACTTGATTTTTTCAAACCTCATATCATCACTCGTGAGCAAGAACAGTTTTCATGTGAAGCAATTCTCGTTCATGGTAGAATTTTTTAGGTGACGTTTGTTTCAATGGTTCTGTCCGGTTTAGGATTATGATTTTTTGTTCTACAATAGTGTTTTTTTCTCACAAAAAATTTAAATTTTAAAAATCAGACTCATGAATCATAATTTTAAATCCATGAACTAAACGTCACTTTAGTCGCCCCTTAATATGCCAAAACAATTAATCCGATGCAGTAGAATTTTGAACCCCACGGAGAGGAAATCTAACTCTTTCTCTCCCTCTCTTCTCGAGAAAACTAAGGTTTCCTCTTGCGGGTGCGCCGCTCCTCGTGGGCCGAAGTCCAACATTGCTGCCCTGTTGGCTTTTGGATCTCCGGCCCCAGAGATGATACTCAGGGTCTTCTGACGGTTTCCCGGTGATGATGGGTCCAATCTCGCAACGTTGGAGGTGGATGTTCAATGTGGGTTGGAGTCAAGTGTTTGGCTGCCTTTCCTGGGCATGCTGACATTTGAAGGATGTTGGTGCTATGAGGATTTTGGCCCTAAATTTTAGGTCGAGATGCAAGGGGCGATTTGCTTGGTGGGTTGGCCGGAGTTGATGGCGAAGGCGGGGTTGTTGTTGACGGGGTGTGGTTTTCTGTGGAGTTGTGGCACAAGGATTGTTGACTCGGTGTTGCAGCGCGAATTTTGGTGGAGGCCGCGGCTTGGTTGGTGGTGGTGGTGGCAGTAATGGGCTCCCTTGTGCTGGTGTTGCTTCTCTTCTCATGTGGTGATTCTGCCCCTTTGCAGTTTGGTTGTTTCTGGTCTCTTGTGTCATTGTGATTGGTGTGTCATCGGCTAGGTTTCGCGCAAGGCTGAGGTCTCTCGCTCGTTTATTTTTAGTTGTTTTAATTCAATAAAGGCGTTGTATCCGCATTTTTGCTGTTGTTTTTTGTTGTCTTGTTTTTGTTTTACTCTTGTAATAACGGATGTGGTCTCCCCACTTTCCGATTTTATGTCACTGTCCAATCCATTTGTGTTTGCTCGTAACGGTATTGTGAGTGACCTTTGGTTTACAGGACTTTTAGGCTCGATCAGTCGGAGTTTTTCATCAATTGTAGAGTAGTTGTCTAAAGAGCCGTGTGTGTGCTCGATTGTTAGCGTGCCTTTTTACCTTCTCATCGGTAAAGTTTGGTATGTGCTTGCTCCCCTTGGACGGTTCATTAGGTAGTACCGGTTAATGGTTGAGGTTAGATTTTCTTGTATTGCTTGGTCATTCGAGACAGTATTGGTGTCTGTATCTGTTTGATTTAAAATACATTTACCTTTCAAAGAATTTTGAATCTCCGATGACAAATAATGAAATAAATACCGCTTGCATTTTAGCACACAAATTGCAACTGTCTTGTCCAGTCCTTAAAGATTCTTATTGATATATTGCATGCACTCTTGACACGATTAGGTTTTTCTTTTCTTTTTAGAAAATTTTGAGGTAAAAAAATGGCATAAACTGTTAGGTTAAAAAAAATATAATGAATTAATTGAGATATTGATATTTTTGGTTTCTAAATGCCCTAAAGCATGTCGTTGAACTTGTAATTTGGATCAAAATAACATTTTCAATACATAACGTAATAAAAATAAAAAAAAACCTTGTTGAACTCTTAACTCTGTGAAACAAACAAGTAAAAGAAAAGGCATTGGTGAGATAACAACTAACGGTCCTCTAATGCTTAAGTCGACAAACTTTAGAGTTGTAAAAATGCGTATTTTAGACCCCGTTCATTTCGTTGAAGTTAAGAATTCGAGTTAAAAAGTGAATTCATATGAAAGATACTATAGTAAAAAAGAATGTGAATTTTAAATTTATGTGAAAGAAAATAATGTAGTAAAAACTTAAATTGTGATTGAAATTATCGAAACGAACGAGTCCTTAATCTCTCAAGTCTCGAGTGAGAGTAATTCATTGACCATGGGATATGACCAGTATTAGTTGCGGAGTTTGCTACGGCATCAATGAAATGTTTATTTCCTTTCTAAATGTTGAGTGAATGCGCCCTCTCTTAATGGATAGGTGATTTATTTGTAGATTCGATGGTAGCCCAGCAGCTGCTCGAGATTTCCTTAGCAGCCGCTAGGGTGAAGGGATTTACTGAGCTGTAGATGGTGAAGACGTCCAAACTCCAATGTGGACTTCTCTTTTATGAGAAGGAGCATGTATCCTGGTGTATGGTCAAAATCAATGCGACTTTAATGATTATATCATTGTGACGAGATGATACCCTCCAACACAACAACAATTTTTCTGCATAAAATTTTCCCATAAATATTTATGGGACTTCAAAACCCAAACGGCCTCTTTTCCAAATGAACGACATGTTCTGCTTTAATCCGTTAAATGGGGAGCCCACCTTCTTCGAGACTCATCTTATTTTAATTATTGAAAATAATAAAAAATAGACCAATATAAAAAGTTTAAAAAAATATATAAATTAATTTAAAATTATAAAAATTAATAAATCATAATTTATCAAATTATGATTTATAATCAGATAAATTTTGAATAAATTTATTAAGTTATGGTTCATAACCAGATAAGTTATTGACAAAAATCATGAATTATGGATAATAATTTATCAAGTTATGATTCATAACCAGACAAATTATGAATAAAAATAATAATTTAACCTATTTATTAACTTATATAAATTATTAATTTTAATTCATCTCAAATTTTAACATATTTCTTTCTTTCTCTCTTTTATTATTGCTTTGGTGATACACATACATTTTGATAAGGAAATTATAGGGGCCAGGGTACTTTAATACACGCATTGAATGGGCACGTGATAAAATAACAAGTGTTGTTGAGAGGGCCTTCATGTTAAAACGCTCTGCATGTGATTAGTGGGTCCTTTTTTTTTTTTCTTTCCCCTCTTCACTTGCTTCCTTTTATCATCTCCTAATGCCCAAAACAACACAACCCCCCCTTTTTTTATTATTATTTTTATTATTCTTTTAAGCCACCATTTTGCTTGCCTGATTCACTACTACTGTTAAGGTAAATTATTTTTCGAAACTAGACCACCAACTACCCCACTTTTCACATCTGCTTCCCTATTTTTACCTTGACATTGCCGCCTATATATAATACACACACACACACACACACACATATATATATATATATATATATGTCTCCACAGATAAAATGTTGCTCTCTTTTGTAGTTTGCCAATAATATCTGCCTTTCCAACGGGTCTCAACACCCATGGCAAGACTGTGACAACTGAAAACGGTATTTTATGACCCAAAGGCTTAAATGGAAGAGAATTCGGTTTCATGTCTTTGAACATGATTATTTTAAGGTCCGTTTAATTCGTTAATTTAAATTTTTAATTTAAATTGAGATATATAATTTTATGTGAAAATTTTTTATTATAATAAAAAAAATTAAATGTAATTATTTTTAAAATTTTTTTACTGTAATAAAACTCAAATTGATAAAATGAACGAGCCTTAATTTATTTTCTAACTCTTCTTTAATTTGTTTCTGCGATCCTCAAAGGGGAAACTAACTTTAGTGAGATTAACCACAAGGACAGGGAATTTATGGGCACTCATTATTCTTAGTATTATTATTTGCTAAAGTGGCATTTAATTCAATTATTGATTATAGCAACTTGCCAATTATGTCGTAGATTTATCCTATTAAATAGAGAAAAAAATTTAAACTATTGCCCCCCTTGATTCATCCATTTAATTCTATGTTGAATAACGCGGTACAAAAAGGAGAAAATAAGGACCAACACCATTTTTAGGCTCTCATCCTATTAAAAATTGTTTCTTATTGTTTATTATAAGGTTAAAATTATGTCTCTTATTAACCTATTAAAATACCATTGGGTTAATACGACTTTAGATCCGATACTAATTGACGAAAGTAGGAGACATATTTATTTTTATTCTAGTTATGATTCCAAAATATTGTCAAGTGACTGCTAAATTAAGGTTAGAGGCACTTCTTATTTCTGTTTTCATGATCACAACAAAAAGGTAATTGATTCTAAAGGCCCGTGACAATTAACAATTTTTTAAAATTTTATTCGGTACGTTAATTACATAAAAATTTAAAAATATACGGATTTAATAGTTAAAAAATATAACCAATTAATACGTTAGGAATACGTGAGGATTTTTTTTTTTGAGAATAATGTTAATTAATAGTTGACCATAAAGACTTGTGTCAGTTTACATTTAAAACGTGATTAGTTAAAAACGCGGGATTACCACTTAAAAGCGAGTCAGCAACGCCTTTTCCATTACAAGTTAATTGTTCTTTAACAGCTCGCTGATTAGTAAATTAGCACGTGTGTATATACTGCAATTGACGATGCAAGTACGTAATTATTAGGCACCACGTGGAATCCTGTGGGATCAGGACGATGCATTCTCTAATCCGAGAAACATGACGAATGCAGATAAATTAATGAAGAAAAATCCATGATAATTGTTAATACGTTTAAATTAGTGACTTTTAATTTTAATATTTAAAATTTAAAATTTTTATAAAAAATATTATAATAGAATTAAAATTATAAATTTAAATGCTAAATAAACAAGCCTTCAAAATTAGAATTTAAGAGAGCGTTTGGTTAGTGGATTCGTGTCATAATTCATATCATAATTCGTAACTTGTTATAATATTTTTTCTCATAAAAATACACATAAATTGAGAATGATTTTGAATCCATAAACCAAACGTCCACTAAAAGTATATTATATATTTTTTTATAGTCTTGTTTTTATTCTCCTAGTGGACAGTGGCTTTTTTAGGGTGCATTTGGTAGATATATTTAAAATTATGATTCTAGATCCTGGTTCAAAATTAATGTTTATTTACAGTGATTTAGAATCAGTGTTTAGTTTGGATGATTCTGAATCGTGATTCAGAATCTGATATGATGTTTTACACTAGTTTAAATCATGATTCTAAAACTACTCATCTCTTGATTCAAGGTGATTCAAATTCCTAATTCTGAATCATAGTTTCAGAATCATAATTTAAACTCAAAATCATAAATCATGATTTTAATTTTAGAATCATAATTTTGATTCTAAAATCATAAAGGCTTCGTTCATTTAACCGATTCGAGTTTTCAGTTTTAGGTTTTTACAGTAAAAAATTCTCAGAAAATGTCACATCTAATTTTTTTTTTCTATAATGAAAAGCTCTCAGAAAATGTCACATTTCAACTTGAATTGAAAATTCAAATTTGTGAAATGAACGAGATCAAAATTACCTTAGTTTAAATTCTCGTACCAAACGAACTCTTAAAACTCGTTTAATTTATTGATTTGAGTTTTTAATTTAAGTTAAGATATAATTTTATGTGAAAATTTTTATTATAATAAAAAAATTAAAAGTGATTATTTTTTAAAAAAATTTATTATAATAAACCTCATATTTTAAAATGAAATTGATAAAATGAACTTAAAATAAATTGCTCAGAACATTCAGCAAAAAAAAAAAAAAGAGCTTAGAACCATTGGATAAATTGGTATTTACATTAAAAGCAAGGACAGAGGTGAAAACGACGCCCAGGGGCTAGGACAGTGACGCTAACGGCGTCAAATTGCCCCGTCAAAGTGGGTTTGTCAGGCTTTTTCTGAGTTTAAGTGGGACCCACTAGAAATCATAAGGCGTATGTCAGAGCAGAGTGAAAGGATGGGACAAATGACCTTCCCGAGGTGAGAAATATTTAGGGGGAAAAAAGAAAAAGGAAATTTAACGCACCAAAACAAAAAACAAAAGAAAAGCAAAGAGAAAAGAGAGTAACTATTGCTTCTTTTGAATTGAAGATAGTTAATTCAGAGAAAAGAGAAGTACGAAGGAGTTCTGTGGGCCCTACATTTTTTTTTTTTTTTCTCAAATCCTCTCTCTGTCCTCTTGTCCTTCTTCTCTCTCTCTCTCTCTCTCTTTTCTACTTTTTGATTTTACCAACGATTATTGCTTTTTACCAAGCTTGCCCTTCTGAAAATTGATGTGTGCCAGAGAATGAGGACGCTAATGCCATTATTACCTGTAAGGTGAAAATATCAATATTAATAAAAATATTAGTACTTTAATTTTATAAAAATATCAACAAATATTAATATTAGTAAAAATATATAAAAATAATATAAATATACATTAAAACATATTTTTACTACTTTTTAACGATATTAACATTAAAAAGATACATAAATAAATAAATTTTGTATTAAAAAACTTACTACATATTATATTTTTTATTACTAAAAGAAAATTTTATCACATATTAGTATTATGACATGTTATTTGAATAATATCAAACATAATTATAAACGTGTCACATGAAAGTCTCATTGTATTTTTTATGAATTAGAAATTGTGAATTCTCCTAATCATTTGCTTGAGATGGTGGTGGTATGTTTAGATAAGGATAATTCAAAATTAACATTATCCTAATTTTCAAACTATGATTATATATAATGAACATTAGGAGTCTCTTAGAATAGCCACAATAATTTGAAGTCAAATTTATCGATTGTAAACTAATGTAAAGATTATCTTCAACAGACGTTTGCATTCTTGATATTCCTTGCTCTAATTACTCGATGACAAAAGAAATAATGCAACAAAACATATATTATAAAGCAAATTAAAAAAAAACCTTTTAAAATTTCTATTTCTAATACGACTGAAATGTCACCAAAATTTATCCGAAATTTCCTTGAAATTTCTTGATATTCTACCTCAATTACTCTATATGCAAACCGAAAACAATATTTCGACTGATATTTTCTTAATATTTTGTCAATATCGAAATTATACTAAAAAAAATTTCAAGACCCTTAAAAATCTGAATTTTCAACCTAAATTTCAGCAAAATTTTTGTCCATAATTACTTGTTTTATTGGTTGTTTTATTTATTATTTTTTGACTCCTTATTTTTTTATTATTTTTTGAATCCTTATTTTTTATTATTTTTTGACTTCTTGTATTAACTTGACGATTATTTTTAGACCCGTTTAGTTCGCTGATTCGAGTTTTTAATTCGAGTTGAGATGTAACTTTATGTGAGAGCTTTTTACTGTAGCAAAAAAGTTAGATGTGACTGTTTCTGAGAGTTTTTTACTATAGCAAAACTCAAATCGGTGAAGTAAACGGGGCATAAATACTTCCAAACTCTGTATCTTATTTTGAAGTGTCGCTGAATTTTCAAAACAATTTAATGCCCGTTTAGTTCGCTGATTCGAGTTGAGATGTGATTTTATGTGAGAACTTTTTACTGTAGCAAAAAAGTTAGATGTGATTGTTTGTGAGAGCTTTTTACTGTAGCAAAACTCAAATTCTAAAATCGAATTAGCGAAATGAACGAAGCCTTAAAATGCTCCTTAGTCTTTAAGAAACATATGGAATTACTCTTTTAATCCGCTGTCGTGTATCTTTGAATGGAAAATGCATATGTGGCAACAAAAAATGAATATTAAAAATTAATTGAAGATAATTAAATGTCTCGTTCATTTCACCGATTTGAGTTTGAAATTTGAGTTTTATTACAGTAAAAAGCTCTCATAAACAGTCATATCAAACTTTTTTACAACAGTAAAAAGTTATAACATAAAATCACGTATCAACTTAACACAAATTAAAAACTCAAATCAGCGAACTAAACGGGTCCAAAACAAATCCGCCCCTCCAACACCCTCCACCCCCACACTTGTGTGACCCATGCCCCCTATCCGTTGTGGAACCCAAGCCTCGTCGCCCTCATTAGCACACGAACCTAGGCCTCACTGCTACCCCCTCTTGTGACCCTCCCCTTCATCCAGGGTCCACTTCCCTCCTTCCTTTGAGCAACTCCCTTTGGCGACTCCTTCCCTCCCGTGCAACGAGCGCAGCAAGATCACTCCCCTATTAAGCTAATGGAACATACACCACTAACGGGGAATACAGATTTTTGGTTACAGTTATACGTTTGGTTCTGAATATTATTTGATTTTTATGTATTTTATATTAAGGCTAACACATAAGTGGAAAAAGAGGATAATTTAATATGTTTTCTATAAATTAAGTGTGTTTTTAATTATTTTAAAAAATTAGAGACACTTTAAAATAAGATACATAATTCAATGACATTTATGTAAACAATTCTTGTTTTGATTTCTTTATTTTCTCTTATTATTTTACATTTATCTTTTTTTAAAGGAAAATGGTTGGATATTGTATAAGCAGCAAATTTTCCTCAGAATTGTTAAGGCTTTATTCATATCATCGATTTGAGTTTTTAGTTACGGGTTTCTACAGTTAAAAGTTCTAAAAAAAATATAACATTTAACTTTTTCTACTACAATTAAAAACTCTAAAAAAATGTCACATCTCAACTTGAATTAAAAACTCAAATTCACGATATGAACTAGACCTAAGATGTCTCTTTGAAGTTTGAACTCCTGCTGGTTCCTATATTTAGATTTAGATACCATTTTAATTATGATAGACTGTTAGACTTGTGTGATCTCATGTTCAAAAATGCTCATCAGTAATTATATGAACATGCGATGCGTAAAAGGTTCCTATTGTTTGATTATCTTTAATATCAAAAAAAAGAAAAAACACATTAATGAAACGCGTATAGATAAAAAAAAAAATTCTAAAGTCCTTTTAGCATTTATCTATGCGGGGACTTAATTAATTAAATGACAAGACAATTCTGTATTTTTCCTTTTAGCAATTATCTATATTTTAATTGAGTTCCTTTCTTCCTCGTACAAAATTGGATTAAATAAAAATTTTCAAGCATACTTTTCTTCATTTTGAGTATTTATTGTTCTTATTTTTATTTTTTACATTTTTTGAGAAAGTATAAATAAAAATGATTCTAAAACGGCGTCTGTACAATTAAAGATAAAAAATAAAAATAAAAAAGATTTTTTAGTTTAGTGTAAAATGAGAGAGTTTTTTTATTTTCGTTTTCTTCTTTCTCGAGCAGAGAGAGATATTAATGAGTTTTTTATGCTGAAAATAACCTCTTGATAAAATTATTAAACGCATTTTCAAAAATAATTTCTGTCTGAGATTGAAAATATTTTCATTTCTATTTACTTATAAAAAATAAAATTATTTTAAAATGAGTTTCAAATGTACCTTATAAATCTACTTTGGTGGTGAAAGGTTGATACGAAACCTTGAGGAACTTCTCTAGTCTTGCACTGGCTAATTTTAATGGTCAAACGTACATTATCACGTTAAAGAAAGATGTTGACGTACAATAATAAGAAGCATGCATGCATGTTAATATTAAATTAAATATATATTCTCCCAACAATACCCAAAGTATATCAGGGTGAAAACCACAGTCAAGCGCACATGCTTTTCTATTTTATTTCGTTTGTTAATTGAATATCCCAACAAGTTGACATACGTTTATCAAAAAAAAAAAAAAAAAAAAAACACTCCAACGTTGACAAAAGCCAAAATACAGTGTGGATTTAGAAGTCGTTTTAAAATAATTTTATTTTTTGTATAAAAATAAAAATAAAAATATTTTTAATCTTAAACGTAAATTATTTTTGAAAATGCGTTTGATAATTTTATCAAGAGATTATTTTCAATATAAAAAAATATATTAATGTCTCTTTCTGTACTCGAGAGAGGAGAAAGCGGAAATAAAAAATAAAAAAATGACTAAAAATTATTTTTTATTTATCTCTCATTTTACACTAAATCAAAAAATTATTTTTATTTTTATTTTTTGTCTTTAATTGTGACAAACGCCGTTTATTTTTCATTTTCATTTTTTTATCAGAAAACGTGAAAAATAAAAATAAAACTAACTCCAAAGCCACAATTTAACGAAAACTAACCGCATGATATTTTGGCCCTTCGATGGTAATTTCTCTTGCATGTTTCTCACTTGCAACTGAATAAAAAAAAAAATCATAAAGATACAGAGAAAAATATGTACTGTAAACATCCCGAGTGAACTTTACCCTGATAATCAAGGGACAACATACCGCTGGGTTTAATTTCTCCCTATGTTTTGTCATTTTCTTTACACTATTGGTATTAAATAAAATAAAATATCATTTCCATAAACACAAATCTTTACTATTTATCAACTATTTTAGATTGAGATTTCTTTGGTACAAGTCAGTACCAACATGAACAATTGAAAACTTATGTAAACAATGATTTCTCCGTACATTTTCCTTTTTCCCGTCTAATAATATTATTACGACTAATGGTCCATTTCGCTCACACATTTAAATTTTGAGATAACTTATTGGTAAATTTTTGTTTATTCAATTTGTTTTGAAAAAAAAATTGCGAGTTTAAATCAGTGAATTAAACGTGTGTCATGATTTAAAGGCTTGACGAAGTCCTGCTCTTTTGGGACCGTTGAATCAAGTTATCTGGTTATAGTAACGAAAATAGACGCATACTTGTGGCCTAGCTTCTTAGTATGGATAACACTCCAGTTACTTTACTAAAGCAATTAAAATTCAAAGCAACACAATTAGGGCCCGTTCATTTTACTGATTTGAGTTTTGTTATAGTAAAAAATTTTTAAAAACAGTCACATTTAATTTTTTTATTACAGTAAAAAGTTCTCACATAAAGTCACATCTCAGCTTGAATTAAAAACTCAAATCAATGAATTAAACGAGTCCTAATTTCAATCTCAATATTAAAATAATTATGTGGGCCATGCATAAATGTTTCAGGTATATTATCACTAATTTTCAATATATTAGGCATTATTATACAGCATTTTGTGGACCATGCATCCAAATACACAGGTTGAATTGATACGAGAGTAAGTGCTAACCTAAGAATTACATGTAACGATAAAAATTGTGATGGGTGGCGTTTTTTACCATCGTATCAAAATTTTCAAGGTTTTTTTTTTTTTTTTTTTTTTTTTTTTTTTTTTTTTTTTTGTTTTTTTTTTCAGTGTATTTTGCTTAGTATTGTGTGTTTTTGAATGCCAAATGACATCATAATTATGATAAAATAACGAATTTTGATAAAAAAATTTAAATACACGAGAGTCGTGCACTATCAACATACAAGCGCACATTCTTATGTAAAATAAGACTAAGAAGCTTTTTATTCTAAAGTAACGTTATATTTCCCATTTCAAAATCAAGTCAAAATAAAAAATATACAAAGAGGGCCGATTTTAAATCAAATCCAGGTAAAAAAAAAAAAAATCCATTCATAAAAAACCCATTTTTTATACTAAAAATTGAAAAGCTCAATTAAAATTGTAATTTGCAAATTCACTATTTTGTTAGAAGTAATTTGTAATTCACCAAAAAAGAAGCACTTTGTGTGTCCGTTTAGTTTATTGATTTAAATTTTTAATTCGAGTTAAGACGTAATTTTATTTAAGAGTTATTTTCTATAATAAAAAAATTAAATATGGCTGTTTTTAAAATTTTATATTATAACAAAATTTAAATTTTAAATTTAAATTAGTAAAATAAACGGACCTATAATTTTACTTTTGAGTGCTTTGAGTTGCAGAATTTAACGGCAATAACAACTATCATGAGATGCTTTTTTAGTTCTTTGGATAATGAGAAGATTGTTCTCTCTTTTTCCACTTTCTTCTTATTATCATCATTTTAAAGTAAGTACACAAAGGCAAGGATGGTTAGTTATTACCTATAGGGAGAGATTATAAAAAGGGCGAAAGCGAGAGGCAGTCATTGTCAACTCGCGAGGATCACTACTCACACTACTTAAAAGTCTTAATAGCTTAGTTTATAGGCTTTATATTTATATAGTACAGCCATAAGCATACCAAAATGATATTACATTACACATATTTAACCCAATTTTTTTCCCCATCTCTGCAGACACAGAGCGGCAAAGGCCAAAGAGAAAGAAAGCGACCCATTATTCACAAAATGGCATGGCATGGCTTTCACATAACATTAACAGTAACACCCAGAAGTGGGAACCCAAAATATAATGTAGAGAGAGAGAGAGAGAGAGTGAGTGTGAGAGAGAGAAAGATCGGAACAAAGAGCTGTAATGTTGCAGGTCCTATGGCAGAGCTATTGGCAGATGGGTTTTTAACTTTATTCATGAAAATAATTCTCCCTTTTCCTCTCTCTCTCTCTCTCTTACTCTGTTTACGTTCTTCGTTCTCTCTCTCTCTCTCTCTCTCTCTCTCTCTCTCTAGTCGTTACAGTTGTGCTTAGAAGTCTTTATGGGCTCAGAGCGATGTGATTGAACGACCAAAGTTGACGAGAACTCTTCTCAGACTCACAGTCACTACCATCACCAGAAAAATATTTTTTAACTTCTCAAAAAAGAAAAAAAAAAGAAAACAGAGAGGAAGAGAAAAGAGAGAGAGAGAGAGAGAGCTTTTCGTTTCACTTCATAACCAGTCAAGTCATTTCACTTCCCAGTTCCCACACTCCACAGTTAACGTGAAGAAGCGTTATCAATGTCGGCGAGTCCGAGGAGAGGATGTTCTGTCTCACTTCCTATTCTTCTTCTTCTTCTTCAAAATGGGCACTGAGTGTGTGTCAAGTGGTGAAACGGGTTGCCGTTTGAAAGTCATGGCGTTTCCGGTTGAGTTCGTTCTCTTGGCTTTTCTCGCTTGCGCCGCCTTCGGTTCTGTCGATTCTGACGACGGTGAGTTTGTTTCTTTTTGTGGGCTGGGAGTTTTGAAGCTTCTTTTGCTCTTTTTTTTTTGAGTGATCATGAAAACTTCACAATGTCCAAGAATTTGGTATCTTTTCTTTTCTTTTTTTTTCTCTTTGAAATTAATGGGTTCATTATTGTGTACGGTGATGAAGGGGTAACACTGTTGGAGATAAAGAAGTCGTTCAGGGACGTGGACAATGATTTGTATGACTGGGCAGACTCGCCATCTTCAGATTATTGTGGTTGGAGAGGGGTCACTTGTGACAATGTCACCTTCAGTGTCGTATCGCTGTAAGCAGTGTTTTGTTTTTTTCCTTTAATTTTTCCAAGTTGGGTTGTTTTGGTTTATTGTTTTGTTGTGATGATTGGTGTTGATTTTGATTTTCTGTTATTTTTGTGTTTGCACCTTTTCAGTAATTTATCCGGTCTTAATCTCGAAGGAGAAATTTCACCTGCAATTGGAAATCTAAAGAGCCTGCAATATATGTACTTCTCTACCTCTTTTATTACTTTATAATTGTTTTCACGTTTAGGAAAAGAAATGATGGAACATGAGATTATAATTTGGTTAGTTTGAATGGTGATGCTTTTGGAGATGAAAAATGCTAATAACCTTTCTTTTTGTCTTCTATGATCAGTGATTTTAGAGGAAATCGTCTTTCAGGCCAAATCCCAGATGAGATTGGTGATTGTTCTTCTTTGACAAACTTGTAAGTTGTCTATATAGTGGTTAAACTTAGTTCTTTCTACTTAATAATAACACTTGTCAATATAATTTTGTTAAATGCTGTTAATAGGGACTTGTCATTCAATGAGATATGTGGAGACATACCCTTTTCAATCTCAAAGTTAAAAGAACTGGAATTTCTGTAAGTTTTTCTGCGCAAATCTTGATGTATTGATATATTTTCTCAGCGAGTAGTTATTCAAATGACTTAATGGAGTTTTCTTTAAAATGGGTTTTCAGAGTCTTGAAAAATAATCGGTTGATTGGACCTATTCCTTCAACATTGTCTCAGATTCCCAACTTGAAGGTTTTGTAAGTTCCTCATTTTCCTTTCTTGATTCTCTTTTGAAATTCCCACTTGTGTTGCCTATGACTGACATTGATCCATGTTATATTGAAAATCTGGTTCAAGAGACTTGGCGCAGAATAATCTCAGCGGGGAAATACCAAGACTTATATACTGGAATGAAGTTTTGCAGTATCTGTGAGTGTACTATGAAGTACCATGTTAATGCTTCTCTTAGTTATTATTAGCTCATATCATTTTTGGTCTCAAATTGGAGCTATTTTCATTTTGTCTTCTTCATTGTAGTGGTTTGCGTGGGAATAACTTGGTGGGCACTCTATCTCCAGATATGTGCCTGTTAACTGGGTTGTGGTATTTGTAAGTTGCAATCTTACACTTAGTAAATTCTCAAAGCCTGATTAATATACCTATAAATTCTGCAGCATATAAGATATTTTGATAACGTGTCATTCTTTTTCCGCATCTTTCAGTGATGTGAGAAACAACAGCCTGACTGGTACAATTCCTCAGAATATAGGCAACTGCACTGCCTTCCAGGTTTTGTATGTATTTTTCCTGACTCATGTGATTACATTTTGTAATGGTGTTTGAGCAAGTTGATTGAGTGATATTTCCTCCATTTTGCCTGGCAGGGACTTGTCTTATAACCAGCTGGTGGGAGAGATTCCGTTTAATATCGGATTCCTGCAAGTCGCCACATTGTATGTTCTTGCCCTTTTGCGATAGATATTGCCAGTTCTTGTTATCATTATGTCTTATTTAAGATTGCTCTTGCCTTTGTAGATCACTGCAAGGTAATCGGCTGACCGGGCTTATTCCTTCTGTGATCGGTCTGATGCAGGCACTTGCCGTATTGTAAGTGGTTTTTAACTGTATTTGACCTGAATATTGTTTTCTTAGAGTAAACACAATGTTTCATCTCTTGTCTTGTGATTGCGTAATCTTTTCCTTGCATTTAACTAGAGATTTGAGCTGCAACATGTTAAGCGGGCCCATCCCACCTAGTCTGGGAAATCTGACTTATACGGAGAAATTGTAAGTATTTGCTTACAGTTTTTATGGATCTCCTATGAATGTTATTCATAACATGGTTTAGAGTTCTGATTATATATCTGACAGTACAGTACTACTTAAACTTCAAATCCACTAGAAATGTATGTATTCTGACTTGGGTTATCTCAAAACCTTGCAGGTATTTGCATGGCAACAAGCTGACTGGACCAATTCCTCCTGAGCTCGGAAATATGTCAAAGCTGCACTATTTGTATGCAAGACTTACACAACTCTTTGAGCTTCTTTCTGCTGCTAAAATTAATTATCTGTCCTCATAAATTATAATGATCATACGCATGCATCAAGCTTGGAACGTGTGCTTAATGTCGACATTCATTCTCCAACCTTTGCTCTGCCTTTGCAGGGAGTTGAATGATAACCATCTTTCCGGGCGTATTCCACCTGAGCTTGGGAAGCTAACAAATTTGTTTGACTTGTATGTTTTCTTACCACATGAATTTGAATTCCATTGGCTTCTTCATTTCTTAAACATAAGATTTACTGATGGCAATAATTCCTACAGAAATGTTGCTAACAACAATCTTGTGGGTCCTATACCTGAGAATCTTAGTTCATGTACTAATCTCAACAGTCTGTGAGCACCTAAACTCAAACTTTGATATGTTGCTTCAAAAACTTATTTTCTTCTGGGTTTAAGTATGTTATTTGTGACTTCAGAAATGTGCATGGGAACAAGCTTAATGGAACCATCCTAGCTGCTTTCCAGAAGCTAGAGAGCATGACATATCTGTAAGTGTAACGCATTTTTTCTTTTATTTTAATCAACTTATATGAAGTCCATCAATACACCATTTATTCTTCACAACTTCTTGATGTGAATGCCGATTGGCAATAGCGTTAACTAAATTTCTTCACTTTCCAGAAATCTCTCGTCTAACAATCTTCAGGGCCCCATTCGAATTGAGCTGTCTCGGATTGGTAATTTGGATACCTTGTAAGTATTTGAAGCTTCAGCATTTTATTATTATTTTTTTGCCCGAAATTAATGCTAGCCTCTAGACTTCCTTGCGTTACTTTCTTATTCTAACATAACATTATATACATATATCACACAAATGTACAGAGATATTTCTAATAACAAAATCATTGGCTCAATTCCTCCTTCTCTTGGTGATTTGGAGCATCTTCTAAAGCTGTAAGTTCCATTGGCAGGTGTTTTTCTGTATTCTTTTTTTTTTTTTTTTTTTTTCTTTTTTCTCTAACACAGCTATTGTTGTGGCAGAAATTTGAGCAAAAACCATTTAACAGGAGTTATTCCAGCAGAGTTTGGTAATCTAAGAAGTGTTATGGAAATGTATGTAGTTAGTACTTCTTCAAGTTTGTTTTTCAATTAACTCTATGGATTCTTCTTTGCTTTCTTCTTTCCCTTCTTAATAGTTTCACTTGTTTGTATTGAAGAGATCTTTCAAACAACCACCTTCAAGGTCCAGTACCTCAAGAACTATGTCAGCTTCAGAACATGTTCTCCTTGTAAGTTACAATGGTTATTGACTTTTTTATATTAATAATGCTAGTTGTCATTTTTGTTCATGTCAAGCTCTCAAATTCTAACTTTTGAGCTCGGTTGCTAATTGTTAATGTTGGTTAGATTAGATTGTCATAAATCGTTTGTTTTAAAGTTTCACTTCTAATTTTGCAGGAGACTAGAGCACAACAATTTATCAGGGGATGTAATGTCATTTAGCAGTTGTCTCAGCCTTACCGTATTGTAAGTCCACTATTCAGAGAAGTTCATTTTCATTTTTTATTTTTTTTAGTGTAACTCTTTCTATTTCTCCGCAAAATGACCAAATCTCTGCAGAAATGTATCTTACAACAATCTGGCGGGCGATATTCCCACGAGCAATAACTTCTCAAGGTTTTCACCCGACAGGTTAGAAAATTTGTGTTCTTTCAAAGTTTCTAGTTCATATTGTACAGTTGAAGGTTGGCATATTATAATGACGCAACAAGTTCTCATTAGTTTCTAATAGAGTTTCTTTCATGCAATTCACTGGTTTAAATTCATTTTTGAAGTTTTATTGGAAACCCTGGACTGTGTGGCTACTGGCTCAGTTCACCATGTCACGCGTCTCATTCAGCAGAGCGAGGTAAATACGGCATTTAAAAGAATGGAAACCGTTTTAACCAAATTTCATGTTAGACCGACCATCAATGAGCAGGACCATGAATTGATTCGTGCAATTGATGATATCGAGTTGTGTTTTTTGATAACTGAATATTATAAGTATCTTCATCCACTTTCAAAAGCATAGCCTCTTAAATATTCTTTAAAATGTTCCTTTGTTGTCCTTGTTCCAGTTATGATTTCCAAAACAGCTATCCTCGGAATTGCGCTTGGTGCCCTTGTAATTCTTCTCCTGATCTTGGTGGCGGCATGCCGGCCCCAGAATCCAGTTCCTTTTCCAGATGGTTCACTTGACAAACCGGGTATTTAATTTATTTTTGCACAAAACCTATATGCAATTGTTCATCGGTTTGTGAGCTATATTGTTAAATGGGGCTCCCGCTGCTAAATTCTATGTGCTTTTAAAACAGCTGTTTGTTACTCAAGGCCAAAGCTGGTGATTCTTCACATGAATATGGCACTTCATGTTTATGAGGATATCATGAGGATGACTGAGAACTTGAGTGAGAAGTACATAATTGGGTACGGTGCATCAAGCACGGTATACAAATGTGTCCTCAAAAATTGCAAGCCGGTGGCTATCAAGAGACTCTACTCTCACTATCCTCAGTGCTTAAAGGAATTTGAGACAGAACTCGGGACAGTCGGTAGCATCAAGCATCGGAATCTGGTCAGCCTCCAAGGATACTCGTTGTCTCCGACTGGAAACCTTCTATTCTACGATTACATGGAAAATGGTAGTCTTTGGGATCTGCTTCATGGTGAGTTTTGATTTTCCAATGCACATCTATTTTTAAGTTTGTCTCTTCATTTCTAACTTGGAAATGTACTAATGTTCTGCAGGCCCTACCAAAAAGAAAAAGCTTGACTGGGACACTCGCCTTAAGATAGCTCTTGGAGCAGCCCAAGGACTCTCCTATCTGCATCATGATTGCAGTCCGCGCATTATACATCGGGACATTAAGTCGTCTAACATTCTGCTGGACAAGGATTTCGAGGCTCATCTCACCGATTTTGGTATTGCCAAGAGCTTATGCATCTCAAAGTCGTACACTTCTACTTACATAATGGGCACCATTGGCTACATAGACCCAGAGTATGCTCGAACCTCACGGCTTACCGAGAAGTCTGATGTTTATAGTTACGGAATCGTTCTGCTGGAGTTGCTAACCGGACGAAAAGCTGTGGATAATGAATCCAATCTCCACCATCTGGTCAGTCTTTGCCTTTTTCTTTTTTTCACGTGTAGTGTAATGGTTCTGAATTTTGACAAATTATTTTGGTTGTGCAAAATTTGCATCTTGCGCATGATTTAAAGAATGTAACAAACTTTCTAGTCTCTACAAAACTAAATATGCATTCTTTAGATTGTTATGGTCTGGTTTTTGCCTAGTTTCTCACATAGTATTTGACATTTGTCCCAGATATTATCCAAGACAGCAAACAATGCTGTCATGGAGACAGTAGACCCCGAGATCACAGCCACATGTAAGGAGGACCTAGGAGCAGTGAGGAAGGTGTTTCAGCTGGCTCTCCTTTGCGCCAAGCGACAGCCGACCGACCGACCTACAATGCACGAAGTGACGCGCGTCCTCAGCAGCCTCACCCCACCCGCGGCGCCGCCAAAACAGGCGACGCCGGCACTCCCACCACCATCCACACTCCCATCCGCCAAAGTGCCAGGCTACATTGACGAGTATGCAAATCTCAAGACCCCCCACTTGGTCAATTGCCCATCCATGAGCACCTCGGATGCCCAGCTCTTCCTCAAATTCGGAGAGGTAATTTCCCAAAACAGCACTTAGGAGTGAGAGTGAGCCCAGAAGCAAAAACAAAACAAAAAAATCCTTTAGAAAATCTCAATTCTCAACAATGGATTGGCGGGAAAAAGAGTAGGACAACAAAAATGTGTTAACGATTGTAAAAAAAAAAAAAAAAATGATGTGCCCATCAATTATTGGACCAGTTATAGAATTTCAAAAACATTCATGAATGAATGTTGTGGCTTTTGTACAATGTAAAAAGGGTTAGAAAAATATATAAATATCTATGCAGCAGTAGTAGTAGTAGAAGTAATTTTGTCAATGTGTGTCTGTCGTTTGGTGGGGTCCACTATTTGAGAAAATGGTCATTGAGTGTAGTGAGGTGCCAGAGGTGCATGGTATGCGTGACCACTGACTGATGAGTAAAATGGCAGCACCAAAGCAATAATGCACTGTGTGACTGTGGAGCCTTATCTGGGCCGTATTGCTCTGTCTTGAGTGATATTGGGAATCCCAGTAGATCTTTTATTATCTTTATTGCGATCTCTCTGCCCTTTTCGTTTCAAACTAACGGGCTAATATTAATTGATAAATTCTTTTTAAAAATGCATGGTCAATATTTTTATTTTTTATTATTAGTTTATAATTTTTTTAATTAAATAATTATATTAATAAAATAGTATTTATTAAGAATAAGAGATAAAGGTAGAGTACAATTTTTTTTTTTTTCAACAAACGGAGACCCCATGAAATTTTGGGCCGCTTATTGTTAGGAGTCTTCGAAAGGGATTTACCGCATTTACCGTTTTGGTGAAAATTTTTCACCTTCTCGCTGACCTTTTTTAGTCTCTTTCTTCAACCTAATTTTGTTGAATTTTTTAGTGACTTCTTGGTATAATTATGTTTCTCATGTTAGTGTCTTTTACCTACATATATCTCAAATATAAGATTAGTTGGAAATATCGTGGTAGGATACAATGTTTTGTGAAGTTCACATTGTTTTTACCACGTTCTATCATATGTTTAGATGGTCCTTCATAAAATGTTTTATTTATTTATTTATTTATTATTATTTTTTATATCTGAACGAAAATGTGTTTTTTTTAGTATATATAGAAAGAGCAACAAAAATGTGTTTATTTGTGAATGTTTCTCGCGGACAGAAAGTCTTGTTTGTTTTTTTGTTTTTTTGTTTTTTTTTTTGGGTGGTGTGTGTGTGGAGATTCAAACTTTAAGCTCGTTCATTTCATCGATTTGAGTTTTCAGCTTTAAGTTTCTACACTAAAAAGCTCTCAGAAAATGTCAAATTTAAATTTTTTTTTACTACAGTGAAAAATTTTTAAAAAATATCACATCTCAACTCAAATTGAAAACTCGAATCTACGAAGTGAACAAGATTTTAGTGTTCTCATACGACAACCACAATACTAACACAAGGATTTATACTTTTGATTGTTCTTTGAAAGCCTCATTTTTTTTTTTTTGAATGCTGAAAGCCTGGTAGTAACGTAAATGATTTTACGTTATCATAAGCATGGTATGTGTTATTAAGGACGTGATTTTGAATATACGATCTCAGTCAATTATTTTTAATATTAAATGCCGTAAGGAAGAAATGAGGTGAAAGGATTAAAAACCAATTTAATTAGCTGCTTTATAGCGGGAATTGAAAAAACAAAAAAAGTTATTGCGGATTATTTCGTGCCTAATCATCCCCATTGTGCATACTTCCTTGAATCTTGACATGGTCATGATCAATCTGCAGAAGTACAACTGTATAGATTTTGCCCTTTTTGCATTGTGGATCAATTTCTGTATTTGTCTTCGATACTAAGGAGACGTTTAGTTCATGAATTAAAATTATATAATTATAATTATTTTTAATTTATGTGTATTTTTTATAAGAGAAAACACTGTAATAAATCATGAACTATGATTTAAATCGGGATACGAATTTCCTAACTAAACAACTTTCAAATTCATTCTTGCGTAAATGTTAAAAGAAGCATATTTTATATGTATGATTCTCCGACATTAGACGTTACAGTTACAGGAAAGCGATTGTGTCGTGAATGAGTATTCTAAATTGCCCTTGAAAGGCAGTGAGTTTAGAAGTTAAACAAGAGAAAAACAAAAATTAAGTTATAAGTAGCGTGTCAATTACTTGGTTAATTATTTGGCTTTTCCCAAGAGACAAAGAGGAATTACATCGATTGTCGTTTTCAAGTACTCAATACCGCCTTGAATGGTTTATTGGTTTATCAGAACTACTTTGTGTTTGGACCGTCGTTTTTTAATTAACCGATGTGGACACAATACCTAATTATGCTATTCTCGAGATTACACCGTACATCCAACGGTATTTGCGATCACCATGGTTTTTTCCTTTTTCTTTTTCTTGATGAAAACCAAACCATTTGACATTAAGTTTGAAGATGACAATTTGACATTATGTGCGAAGTTGACGAGTGACGATTCTCCCAACACTCTTTGGGCTTCCAAAATGTGGACAATAATAGCAAAAGCTTTGAGCTCCTCACTGATAGTGATACTGGTGTTTTTGTTTCTGTGTGTTCTCTTTTTGCCACGTAGTCTTTTGGTGAATTATCAACGGACATGCATAAGCATCAAATCCGACTCAATATACCTTTTTAATACAACATTTTATCTCGTAAAAATTTAAACTTTTAAATTTTGAGTTCACACTTACAAATACAATCGGGTTTAAGGATCCGTTTGAAATGTATACTCAAATTATGATTTAAATTTATTGACTGAAACTCTGTGAGAAAAAATTTTAAAATTTAAATTTTTTATGAGATAAAAAATACTATAATAAAATCATAATTTGAATTTGAATATAGCTTTCAATCAACTGGTAAGAAATTTAACCCACCTTACCTTTTATGTTGACAAACGACGACTCCTCGTGGTGCTGCACTTTATCTTCAAAATTTTAGCAAAAGCAGTAAAGCACTTCTGTTTCAGCACCGGTTAAAAAAAAAAAAAAAGAAGAACAACAACAAATGTAAAGGTTGATACGCATGAAAATTGCAAAAGGCAAATGTAGAATTTGAGCAATCTTTAGGGCGCAAAGATCTTCCTACCGAAAGATCTCTGTAATTTGAAAATTAGAGCAATGACCTTAAAGTTTCAAACGAAACAGCCGTATGTCGTTTTCCATCTAATAAGAAACAAAGGGCAACTGATGATTAGGTAACTAATTGGGGAAGGGACAATAATTGCACGTTATGCAATCACGGCTCCCTCGTAATATTTGAATAATTCATGTGGTGGTGGCGGGACATGGGAGCGTGCATTTATGTTCGTCAAAAACCGTTCTTTACTTATTTGTCTCCCCCCAAAAAAAAAAAAAATTCTTTACTTTATTTTTTTGGCTCAAGACAAGACTATTCTTACTTTTTTTTTTTTTTTTGAAGTTCACATTGAAGAATTTAGGACCCGTTCATTTCACTGATTTGAGTTTAAAATTTAAATTTTATTACAGTAAAAAACTCTAAGAAACAATCACATCTAACTTTTTTACTACAGTAAAAAGCTCTCACATAAAGTCACATATCAATTCGAATTAAAAACTTGAATCAGCGAACTAAACAAGCTGAGCTGAGTTTGTGCATATACGAGTTTGTTTAGTTCACGCGTTTAAATAAGTGATTTTCATTTATCAGCGAGAATTTTATGAGAGAAACAAATTTTAAATTTAAATTGTTTGTGAGATGAAAATCACAAGTTTAAAAATAAAAACCAAATAGGACCTTAAAGGCAAGATTATTTCTACTTGCAATTTATTATGTCAAAATTAAAAATGACTAGAATTGTATATTTCTAAATTTTCTCAAGTTATTCATAAAGGGGTATTTTTTATTAAAAAAATTTACTTTTATACCAAGTGAATTAATGAATGAATTATTAATTTATAAAATACATTAATATTTTACTGAAAAATATAATATTCATCAATAAAAAAATAGTAGTTCACTTATCATAGTGTTTGCTAAAAAAATAGGTATAATTTGGGATGTTATTATTTTTTTAATATTGAGAAAATCATTTTTAACCCATGTTACGTCGGTAAATATTCTATAATAATGTTAGGAAATATGACATTCTCCTTCAAGTTCGCCCATATTAAATGTATTTTATTTCTTTATAATTTATAATTAATATTTTTTTAAACAAATGTGAATTGTATTTTTTTTTGTTGAGAATAATTACGAATTATCTTTAATGAATTGGGCTACGATTTCATAACGTAATAAACTACTACCTACTCATTGGCCTTTTCTTTTCCCGGATAATGTCACTGGTTACTTGATTTGGAAGTTAATAAGACGATATTATAAATCCGTTCTGTGACGTTACAAATTCCAACAGCTTTTATTTTTTATTTTTTCGCTTCTTTTTACGGATCCAATAACATTTATTGTCGTAGAACGGAAAAAAAAAAAACCAAAAAAGCAGAGAAAGAAAAAGAAAAAAAAAAGGAAGTTTCCTTATTTATCATTTTTATTTTAAAATTACGGAACCTCAGGGCTCAGAACAAAAACCAAACGGTCACATTCATTGGCCTAGTCTAGCGTAGACATGACGCATAAATTAATATAAATAAACCACCACAGTAAAAAAAAGAGTAAATTACAATATTACATAATAGAAAGCAACAAGTGTAAATTACGGCCCCGTTCACTTCGCTGATTCGAGTTTAGAATTTGAGTTGAGATGTGACTTTATGTGAGAGCTTTTTACTGTAGTAAAAAAGTTAGATGTGATTGTTTGTGAGAGCTTTTTACTGTAGAAAAACTCGAATTCTAAACTCGAATCAGCGAAGTGAATGGAGCCTACAATATTACATAATAGAAAGCAACAAGTGTAAATTACAATATTACATAATAGAAAGCAACAAGTGTAAATTACATAATAGAGCTTAAAATTTTCATTTTTTACTTCATACATAATAAAATTTTAATTTTAATAAACTATATCATAAACTTTCAAATTAACAGCAATTGAAGTCTAATAATTAATAAGAATGATCAAAATTAACAATTTGAAATACAAGATTTATAAATAAAAAATAAAAAAGCTCATTTTTTTAAATAATATCACATGTAAATATCGTATTTTGAACTGTTAATTTAATCATCTCCATTAATTATTGGACTTAAATTACTGTTGGTATAAGAATTTGCGGTATAATTTATTAAAATTAAAAGTTTTTAAGTATATTATGCAAAAAAATAAAAATTTGTGGTGCAAAAGAAAAACAAACAAAAAATAAAAACTGAAATCTCAAGACAAGAGTATCTGAACGGATGACGTGTCGATTAAGCTATTAAAAAATAAAGCTGCGACTTGTGAGAAGAGAGAGAAGCTTCCTTTTGTTTTTTTTTTTTTTTTAGTCTAAACACCTGTTAGGGCGGGAACCCAAAATTTCACCCACAGAAAGGTCATGCCCGTAAGTCTCTCTCTCTCTCTCTCTTCTTTTGTCTCTCTCTGCAATTCTCCACCTTCCCCTAGGGTTTCAAATTTCAATTTCACTTCTTCATTTCTTCGTTTCTGGTTCGCGATTCTAGGGGTTTTCTTCTGTTGTCCTTTCTTCTTCAATTTGATTTTTCCACTCAGGAACCGAAGATGAGCGTCCGTAAAGGCTCCAAGGTTTGGGTCGATGACAGGGATATGGCTTGGACAGCCGCGGAAGTCTTCGACTATGTCGGCAAGCAAGTCCAGGTCCTCACGGTTTCGGGAAAGAAGGTTGGAGATGGATTAATGGGTTATCAGTTATCACTCCCTTTCTGTTTTCGAATTCTCGCTGTTTCTGCGCGGAAAGCAAATTTCTTTTGTTTGAAATTCTTTTGGTTCGTGGTGGGATTGTTCGTAGGTTTTGGCTTCCCCGGAGAAGCTGTTTCCGCGGGATGCGGATGAGGAAGAGCACGGCGGAGTTGACGACATGACGAAATTGACGTATTTGAATGAGCCTGGAGTTCTTTACAACCTTCAAAGGAGATACGCCCTCAATGACATTTATGTTAGTAATTTTTTATTTGCGTTTATTCTGTGTTCTAAACTTCTAATCGGCAATGCCATTAATGCTCTGTTGTTGTTAGATTATGTGAAATGATGTTTGGAAAGTTGTTTAGTCATTGACTTGCCATTGGCCCGCATTAGGGAAGTCTCCCCTGGCTTATTTCTGTGAATGAATCTGGAGAACACATTTAACACTGTGATGGTATTCCACTGGTTGTTAGTGGGGGCGAATTATGAGCTATTTATGGTCTCCTTTAACGGTTGAGATTGAGTTTCCATCGAAAAACAGTTGAGATTCAGTGAATTTGAAGTTCTTTCAAGATGAACGAACTCTTAGGAGTACGAGTTCGATGTTTGAACATTCTTTTGTCAAAATCTCTTCTACTCTGCGATGAGTTAATGAATAGCTTTGCTGCTGCATATTTATTCTGTTGGTTCTTACTTGTGATGCCTTTAAACCAAACTGCAATTTTAACTTACGTTCATAAAAGGTATAGTTTTCTTTTGAGATTGCTTTTTCTTTGCGAGCCTTATATTCACTTTTGTCCGTGACATTTATCATTACTGTATGTTTTTTTTTAATTGTCGCCTCATGTTAATTTTATGGGGTTTGTAATGATGTTAGCGTGAATTATTTGTCTTTGGTAGACATACACAGGAAGTATTTTGATTGCTGTAAATCCATTCACAAAGCTTCCTCATCTATACAATGTGCACATGATGGAGCAGTATAAGGGAGCTCCATTTGGCGAGCTGAGTCCTCATGTCTTTGCCGTAGCTGATGCGTCGTATAGGTCTGTCAAATTTAAATGTTACTCAATTTCAAGCTGAATGACGTCCTTTGCTATATATGGCTATTCCAAGAAGCACAATTTACACTTGATTTTGTAATCCAGGGCAATGATGAATGACGATCGAAGCCAATCTATACTGGTCAGTGGAGAAAGTGGGGCTGGCAAAACTGAGACTACAAAACTGATCATGCAGTATCTTACTTATGTAGGAGGCCGAGCTGCTGGTGATGACAGAACTGTCGAGCAGCAAGTTCTTGAAGTAAGTTATTCCCAACTTAATCCACTTCTTGTGTCCCAACAGTTTGAAAAGATTCAGGTCAATTATTATTAGTCAGTAGAAGAGAGATCCCAAAGTTTCTAAATAAAAAAACATAAGTTTTCAGCAAGCAAGCTAGATAATCACAACTTAAAGGATGAGATATTTGTTGGAACATTGGCACTTAGGTCTGCTTCATCAAGTATATTAATTTTCTTTCATATGATTGTTTCATTCCAGATTGAATTGAAACTTGTGAACTTGTTGTTCTCGTAATGGGAAGATTTTCTGTATTTATATTCTAGTCTTATCAGTTATGTCATTGGTGTCCGCTTCATCAAGTATATTCATTTTCTTTGACCTGATCGTTGCATTCTAGATTGAATTGAAACTTGTGAACTGGTTGATCTCGTAATGGGAAGATTTTCCATATTTATATTCTAGTCTTATCAGTATGTCATTGGTGCTTCCTTAGTTTTGGTTTTATTGATTTATGTATTTTCATTTTTTTTTTTTTGTATCTTCAGTCAAATCCACTTTTGGAGGCATTTGGTAATGCAAGGACTGTAAGAAATGACAACTCAAGGTTTGCCATTAGCCCCTTGGTTTGCTTGCTAGATCTCTGCTAAATTGTTCTTTGCTTATTTTGGTCTAAATTGCTGTTGTTCTCACTTTCATGTTTCCATGTGCAGTCGTTTTGGAAAGTTTGTTGAAATCCAGTTTGATGCGAATGGTAGAATATCAGGTGCTGCAATTAGAACATACCTATTAGAACGATCCCGTGTCGTACAGATAACAGATCCTGAAAGGAATTATCACTGCTTCTATCAGTTGTGTGCATCTGGAAGGGTGCTTTCTCTTTCTCTCTCTGTGTCTCCACACACACACACACACACACACACACATCTCTGTCTATGCAGATACATACTGTTCTAGTCTGTTTGTGTCTCATTATGTGAAAGGATCGAATGTAACTTGATTTATGGGCAGATGAATCCATGCTTCTATTTTCCTTTTCGTTCGTTATGAAATATCTGTTTTGATCATGCACGCGTGTATTCATTGCTAGCCTGTAGCGCATCAATATTAACTGTAATTGTGTAAGTGGTGTTGTCTATCTATGTGCATCAGCTTGTCACTGCACAAGGTCATGTCTAATGATGCATGTTTGTGTGGGTTTTTTTTTTTTTTTTTGTAGGATTAGGTCTGTATGCATCTGCTTAACAGTCTATGGCATTTTGAGTCACAATGTTTTAAGTAATGAGTGGTCTTAAGTTTTGCATGTTTTCATATGTGCAAGTGCATGTATATAATTTATGGTTCACATATATCTGGGTTGTTCAAGCCAATTGACATTTCTTGGGGTTTCCTTATGTCCAGGATGCAGAAAAATATGAGATAGGTCATCCAAGTCATTTCCATTACTTAAATCAAAGTAAGACCTATGAACTAGATGGAGTAAGCAGTGCAGAGGAGTATATTAAGACTAGAAGGGCAATGGATATTGTTGGCATTAGTCGTGAAGACCAGGTTTTAAAAATTTGTGCAATATGATATTTCATTACAGTTGCAGATTTCTTGTACTATACAATGCAATGGAATATGGGTTCTACTTTAAAAAATGATTCTTTTTAATCCTATTTCCCTGTGATTAGGAAGCCATCTTTCGCACTTTGGCTGGAATTCTGCATCTTGGTAACATTGAATTTTCTCCTGGGAAAGAGCATGATTCTTCAGTCTTAAAGGATAAAAAATCAACCTTTCATCTGCAGCTGGCTGCTAGTCTTTTCATGTAAGTGATTAATCAGTATTTTTAGTTCGTAACTATTCGTACTTGGATATGATTTTTGTAATGTTAAATCTCCAACTGCAATATAACTGAATTTTGATGAGAAACGTGAAATCACTGAAATTTATTTTCAAGTACATTGAGAAGTGATTATCAATTAAAATTTGGAATGAGAAAAGTCTGAACCAAGTCGCTGATGATAATAGTATGGTCCTAATTTACCTTGACTAATTGCTTATTTCTTTGGTCAGGTGTGATGCAGAGCTCTTGCTAGCAACACTATGTACTCGTTCAATTCAAACCCGTGAAGGAAGTATTGTTAAAGCTCTTGATTGTAATGCTGCTGTTGCTGGTAGAGATGCACTTGCCAAAACTGTTTATGCTCGATTATTCGACTGGTATATGGTTGAACCCTTTGCAAAAGAATCATTTGCATGTTTTTTTATGCGGAGATTTAGGTAATATTCTTCGTTTTTTTATTTTTTTTCCCAGGCTGGTTGATAAAATTAATCGGTCGGTTGGGCAAGATTTGAATTCCCGAGTACAAATTGGAGTCTTGGACATTTATGGTTTTGAGTGTTTTAAGGATAATAGGTAAGTTTTGGCTACATTTCATGATTTTTATAAAATTTAATTTAATTTTGTTTAAGAGATGTTTGTTCCTGTAAGTATTTATATTCTATATATGTGTAGAGGTTGAGCTATCATGTCATTTGACACGATTTTCTTTCGACTGTTTTTGGGATGATTCTGAGATATAAGTGTTGGTTTTCTTTGATACAAATAAAACACTTTAAAATGTTACATATGAGAAGAATAGCAATAGAAGACGGCATGCCTTGGCAAAACATGAATATGAATTTCGTACTAGAACCACAAAAGGATTGTGTTCTGCATGTCATGTCTAGTCTACTCATGTGCTCAACTGTAAAGGTTGCCTAACTGCTTGTTTCAGAAGGTCTCTGCACTTCTCAGCCTGCATTATCCATTGTAGTCAATGATTTTCACTGCTAACCTTTACTAAATTATCATTTTCATTGGTTTGTTGGTGAAGGCTTTGTCTCAGTTTTTTCCCCTTTGATTATTCTGAGAGATAGAATTTGGCTTGCTTGCTGTCATGCTTTATCCTTATATCGATTTTTCTTCTTCTGTTTCTCAGTTTTGAGCAATTTTGCATCAACTTTGCTAATGAAAAACTTCAGCAACACTTTAATGAGGTATGATATACTCATCTTCTAGTATAAATCTGTTAAGATATTGTTATGCTATCTTATTCTTTTCTATATTTCCAGCATGTATTCAAGATGGAGCAGGATGAATACAGCAAAGAGGAAATCAATTGGAGCTACATTGAGTTTATAGATAATCAAGATGTTCTTGATTTAATTGAGAAGGTTTTGTTCATTAACTGAATATTTTTTCGACCAAATTCTGTGGGATAGCTGTAATCATAATACACAATCCACTGTTATCCTTCTTTCTCACCTTGGGAGTTGATCTTTTTCCTCTTCACCATCGTACTGTTTGTAAATTTAAGCTTGTAGCTAGAACACTGAAAGGCACATGACTACTGTAGTTGAGGAACTCAATATTTTTCTTATAAAAAACATCTTCAGTATTTTAGAGTCCCAGTGCAAAATGTTTAGAATGTTAAGAATTTTGATTGATACACACTTTTCTATTGTCAGTTTGCTGTTGGACCTTATGCTATAATAAATGTCATTTGCAGAAACCTATGGGCATAATTGGTCTCTTGGATGAAGCTTGGTACAGTTTGAGTTCTTCAATATAAATTGGTGCGTGTTATTTTAAATGATGATTGCTTGCAATTTATCCTTATCCTGATTTTCTTACTTTTGCAGCATGTTCCCAAGATCGACACATGAAACCTTTTCAACCAAGTTGTTTCAGCATTTTCGCTCTCATCCAAGGTTGGAAAAGGCAAAATTTTCAGAAACGGACTTTACCATTTCTCATTATGCTGGAAAGGCACGTTATATATCCCAACATATTTTCAAGTGCTTTCCGCTGATGTTGAAAATATTAATAATAACTCTTTTGTGTATTACTCTTTTGTAGGTTACTTATCACACAGATACCTTTTTAGATAAAAATCGTGATTATGTTGTGGTAGAGCACTGCAATCTGTTGTCTTCTTCTAAATGCCCCCTTATCGCTGGTCTTTTCCCCTCACTACCGGAAGAATCTTTGAGATCATCATACAAATTTTCTTCTGTGTCCTCAAGATTTAAGGTAAATGATTTTTGCATTCTTAATAAAATTGTGGTCCTTTTTGTAAGTTAATTGATTACTAACATGTCTTCTGATAAGGATGACAAAAGGGATAGTGAGGGATGAAGTCGATCTATAGTGTCTTTTATGTTTATTTTTATTATCACGGCGAGATCTTAAGAGAGAGCTTTGAATAATAATAGAAAATGATTTTTAATGCAGTCTTACGAAAAGAAGAGTTAACTCCTTTTATCCTGTAATATTTGGGAGAACCATAATATTCCCTGAGTTTTTTTCACTGTTTTCTTGAACAGGACAATTACTTTGCTATTCTGTTCTACAATGACTTGTTGAAACCCATACTTTTCGTTTGTTTGCATGGCTTCTTAGTCATATCTACTTGTCTTTGTCCAATTAGTGAACTTAAAAAGATAGTAATAGTGATGATTATTTTTTGTTTTACCTGTTTTCAAATAGGAAACTACAAAATGGTTGGTGAATTGCATGACTATTCTGTATAGGTTTTCTTTCTTTCTTATTTTTTGGGTGAAAATAGGATTTAAGAGAACTTTTCGTTTTCCTGTATCTGCTTGCAGCACCAACTTCAATCGTTGATGGAGACACTCAGCTCAACACAGCCACATTATATACGTTGTGTGAAACCAAACTCCTTGAATCGACCACAAAAGTTTGAGAACCTGAGTATCCTACATCAGCTGCGCTGTGGGGTCAGTAGCACTCTCTTTGTCATGGGAATTTAGCTGCTGCTGTTGTTGTTTTTTTTTTTGGTTTTAATAAGAAAAAATCCTTTCACTGATAACTAAATCAAATACAAGGAAAATGGTGAGATATCCTCAAAACAATCAATTGAAGCAGAGGCAGACAAGAATGAGCTCTGCAAGCAAAGAATAAAAACCTAAATGGCATTATCTTCCTATAACTTCCATCCAATTTAGAATTATCAGCGAAAGGGGAAATTCTTTGTTAGTCGAAGCCACAGTGAAGCTCGGATTTAGCTTTTTCAAAAATGTCAACCACCCCCGTTATGGGAAATTTAATGACATGCAGGCTTCTTTTACTTGCATGGGTTTTGCTTTAGAGTGGTGAAGTGTCATATACTTTCAATTTGTAAAACACATAAAAGGAACCGGAGTTTCAAAAAGTTGGGAATTTTTTTGGGGATGGAATGGAGTGCGTCGAAGTGGAAAGTTGCTTGAGTTTACAACAAAAAAATGATGATTGGTTACATGTTTAATTACAAACTATCCGATTCCCCTCTAGTAACTGCGTCAGTGTTTACTTTCTCACGATTTCCTATTGATATAATTTATTATCTTTAAATTGCTTTGGTTTAGGGTGTTTTAGAGGCTGTTCGGATAAGTTTAGCTGGTTATCCCACACGAAAGACATATTCAGAATTTGTGGATCGATTTGGGATATTGGCTCCAGAGTTCATGGATGGAAGGTGGGTTTGTGAATGCTTTGTTGAAGATCTTAAATCATGGGAGTCTCTTTTACATTTTTTTAAAGATGCTGCAGCTAGTTTTATTGGCTTCATTGTTTTTTTGTTCAGTTTTGCTGCATATGTACATTATGATAGTACGAGCAATTATTTTGTCCAGATGACTAACTTCTTTGGTACCCCTTTCAATGTCAAACCTCGTGCTTGCTAATGTTGTTACTTGTTGTTTTTGTATACATGTAGTTATGATGAAAAAGCCATCGCAGAGAAAATTCTGAAGAAGTTAAATCTTGATAACTTTCAGGTTTGTTTCTTTTAGTTGCGTAATGTGTGTGGATGGATGTCCTTTTTTTCATCAAGGTGTAGTCTATCTGATTCATTACATATTGTCCTTCAGTTTATTGTATTTGTGGATTGTTTTAGTTATTATTCTTCTCTACTGTTGCAGTTGGGTAGGACCAAGGTTTTTCTTAGGGCTGGGCAAATTGGTGTTTTGGATTCCCGTCGAGCTGAGGTTTTAGACAGTGCTGCAAAGCTTGTTCAACGTCGATTACGAACGTTTATTGCTCGCAGAGATTTTATTTCAAATAAGGCCGCTGCTTTTGTACTCCAAGCTTACTGCAGAGGTTCTTTCGCTTCTACTGGAATTTTATCAGAATTCATTTTGTTTCTTATGTCCTTCCTTGTTTTCTTTCTTCAAGTTTCTTCCTCGTGTCCTTTTTGCTTGTCATTTTGTTGTGTCCCTTTATTGTCACGCTGTAATCTTGGGTCCCAGGAGTGGAACAACAAAATTCTTGTTCGTTTGTTTGATGCAGGCTAGAAAATGTGTAATTACGTCGCTGCATTTGTTGTCATCATTCGCTCATTTACACATATACGCTTGCATCAATTATCACCGTCATTCTTTCTTTTTCACTTTCTTTTTCACATGCTCTTTGGGAATTTTGGTACCGTTAGTAGAATGGTCAGAGAATAAAATAAGAACTTCTTGGTGATAGGACATGTAGAGCCTGCACGAGTATTGGGCCTTTTCTTGGGGGAAAGGTTGTTAGAGCTCGGGCAGGAGTCGAACTAATCCTGATGCTATTTTTGCTCCGATAATCCTGATGCTATTAGTTGGTGATTTTATCATTCTTTTCAAATACTTCTCTAGAGGTCAATGATTTTAAACAGTTAGATGGACCTCGTCAATAGAGGTCAATGTGGTTATCCTCAGGCTACCTTAAAGCACGCCAGTAATGCAATTATCCTTCTGTAGAGCCTTGTTTATTTTGATTTGGTTTAATTCTTGACAGTTTTCATGTTGCAGGATGCCTTGCACGAAAGATGTACATTGTAAAGCGAGAGGAAGCAGCTGCTCTATTAATACAGAAACGTGTCCGAAGGTGGCTTTTGAGGCGGGCATATTTGCAACTCTATTTAGCTGCTGTTACCATACAGTCCTGCATTCGCAGTTTCGCAACTCGCCAGAGATTTTTACATGGGAAAAAGCATAAAGCTGCTACTTTAATCCAGGTAAATATTTTACATGGTTAATAGGCTTTTCTGCTGATGACTTTATGGTACATCACCAGTTGTCTCTCTTTTGACATGATATAATATGTGTAGGCTCGGTGGAGGATGTGCAAGGTTCGATCATCTTTCCGCCATGACCAAAATTCAATTATAGCAATACAATGTCTTTGGAGGCGAAAATTGGCGAAAAGAGAGCTCCGAAAGCTTAGAAAGGTAAAAAGAAAAAAAAATGTCTTTTTCTTGTTAGGTACTACCTCACAATAAAAGGTTTCTTACGTTGATATCCATCTTTTTTAGGAGGCAAATGAAGCTGGTGCCTTGCGTTTAGCTAAGACAAAACTTGAGAAGCAGCTGGAAGATCTGACTTGGCGGTTGCATCTAGAGAAAAGATTGCGGGTATTGTATTTCATTTTTTGGTAGTACTTTGCGTTGCTGTCATATATTGGTTTCTCGTGAGACCTGTTAAAAATTGTATTTGGCCATTGTTTATGTTAAATGCATTTTGGTGTTTTATCCACGACTGCCTTCAGCTACCACATGATGAACACATGCATTTTCTACTTTTGATCAGAGTGTTGGGTGTTCCATAGTTCTCTTTCATTTTAACTGGATTCAACATAAAAGGCAATCCTGTAGTCCTCATTAATGCTTCAAGCTTTTTTTGGGTGATTGTTACGGGCACAGGTTTCTAATGAAGAGGCCAAGTCAGGAGAGATTTCAAAACTTCAAAAGATGTTGGAATCATTGAACCTTGAGTTAGATGCAGCAAAATTGGCGACAATCAATGAGTGTAATAAGAACGCAGTGCTCCAAAATCAATTAGAATTGTCTTTGAAGGAGAAATCTGCTATGGAAAGAGAACTCATAGCAATGGCTGAACTGAGAAAGGAAAATGCGTTATTGAGGGTTAGTGTTATTTAAGTTGTTCTTTTCACGTTAGTTTTATTTTAGGTAATAAAGGATAAGATATCCTCTAAGCCAAATGAAAATAAAAAGAAAAAGAAATGTACAAAGAACTAAGGACATGCCAGATTCAACAAACAAGATTTTCATCTCCTATCTTTCCAACATAAAATAATCAAAGAAAGTGGGAACTCCTATCATATTCATCTAGAACTAGTGTCAAAACACAGATAAAGTTGGCAGTAGATGTATGCTTGAACTGAAACTTGTGAATTAATTCAAGGCCAGTACTTCGTTATGGCTTGTTCATCTGAGAATTTTTCCACGATCATTTACATGTCTTTCAGGGAAATAGTTTGAGACTCAAACTTACCATGTTTGTGGCTATGAAATCTGCCGATTGCTTTTTATGAACATTGTTATTTTGTTTCTTTTTATGTCCAGAGTTCTTTGAAAACTCTAGAAAAGAAGAACTCGGATCTGGAGACTGAGCTTCTCAAGGTGCAAAAGAACAGTAATGAAATGATTGAGAAGTTGAGGGAATTTGAAGAAAAGTGTTCCCAGCTTAAGCACAATGTAAAAAGGTATTGTTTTACTAAATGATTAAATTATGTTTTTCCCCTTAAAAGATTTCACCTTTTTTTTTCCCTCTTTTGGCTAAAGTGGGAAGATCTCACTTCGTGATCATTGATACTATTGATTTGACTTGTTAGTTTGTCAAGGGAATTAGTGGCTTTTTTCATAAGAAACTGGAAACTTGGATTAATAGAAGAGAAAAATTACAAAAGGGGTCAAGGGAATTAGTAGTTTGTTAGTGGTTGTTGGAATTTCGTTAGCAGTTAGAGTTTCCTGGAGAGAGTTGGTGGTCTCTCGAGTACCATCGTTGTTAAGTTTTCTTGTATTATTTGGAGATTTATCAGTTATATTAGATAAAGATATCCTTTCTTATTCATCTATGTGTGCTAGAAATTTGTGTTCAGTCAACTATTTGGTGTCGTATATCATTATCATAGTACAAACAAGGGTGTGGTTTGAAATGCATAAGTTATTTTGCATTGTTGCAATTGTGTTTAAAGTAGTCCCAATTTCATTGCTCATGTTTGTCCGTCTAAATTTATTTTTTCATGTAAAATACGTTTAAACTTGCATTTCAAAGGAAAAGGATTGGATATACATTATGATCCAGAGCTGTTTTAGTAATTATCTGTTTTTTGATGTTAGTCTTGAAGAGAAAGTATCACTCTTAGAAGACGAGAATCATATTATGCGGCAAAAAGCCTTGAGCATGTCTCCAAAAAGCAATCGTCCAGGCTTTGCAAAGGCTCAGCCTGAGGTAAGCTGCGATCAAGATCACATGAGAACACATAATTTCTTTTTTTTTGTTTTTTTTCTCTGATATGGAGATGGGGTTTTGAATTTTATTGAATGTGTGAATTTCTCCTCTTTAAACGGGAACAGAAGAATTCCGGTGCACTTATTCTTGCCCAAACTGAGCGGAAGTTGGTATTTGTAAGTCGCGATCTTTTTGCATTTATTACTCTTGAGCATAATTTCCAAATTGCTCTTTTCCTCTTATGTGGTATATGAATGACGCAGGAGACACCCACACCTACAAAAGTTGTGCCGTTTTCACTTGCATTGTCGGAATCACGCCGATCAAAATTGGCAGCAGATAGGCATCAGGTTTTTTTATTTTTTATTTTGTTCTGTTTTACTAAAAGGATTTTAAATGTACCTGTGTTATTGAAATTGGCTGTAAAATCATCATAAAGAGCACATTTTCTGATTCAGATGTGACAGCCATGTTCTTTTTTTCCCCCCCTAACGCTCCATATATTTTTGATCCTATGGTGTAAACCATAAATGCAATTTTCATGTACAGGAGAACTATGAATTTCTTTCAAGGTGTATCAAGGAATATTTGGGGTTTAAAGATGGCAAACCGTTGGCAGCTTGTATTATATACAAATGTCTTCTTCATTGGCATGCTTTTGAGTCTGAGCGAACAGCCATTTTTGACTATATAATTGAGGGAATAAATGACGTTCTGAAGGTACTCACTTCTTAATAACTGATCTGGTATATGTTCTGTGTTCTCTTTTGCTGTTGAACTGATACTTTACCTCTTCATTAAATTATGCGGTACAGCTAGTTTTAACTTTAGGAAAAGAATTAAAAGGGAAAAAAATGTTTAAGCTATGCTGCTGTGGTCTTCAATTTAGAATTGGCGGATTATAGCGTAGTGATTATGGAACATCAAAAAGTATGCTGTCATATTGTTTCAGGTTGGTGATGAGAACATTACGTTGCCATATTGGCTGTCCAATGCCTCAGCACTTCTATGCCTCCTTCAAAGGAATTTAAGATCAAATGGTTTCCTGACTACAACTCCTCAGCGTTCTGCTGGGTCCACTGGGTTGGCTGGCAGGATTGGGCATGTAAGTTACCCGGACTTCAGTAATTGTTGAATTTTCTTTATATAATAGAAGTTGCATTCTCTCTCTCTGTGGTTCGTGAAAGGAGTTGTCTTACATTGTTGTGGGTAATATATTTTTGTTAAATCTTAAAATTCTTGCTTCCTTGGCCTGGTAATAAGACGGTCTGGCTTTGTATCAGAATGGAATTGCGAGCCACTATATCATATTTAAGAAGAATTTCTACAAAGAAAATTCACTGACTTTGGGTCTTTTTAGATATGCATTATCTTCCATTGTTGTCATCTGTGTTTAGTCTGTCATTCCCCAGTTGATTTTAGTTTCCTATTTCTGTTTTAAAAATTCTGGCGTTATTTGCAACTCTTGGCTAAATATACCTGAAGGTTTTTTTAACCAAAATTTTCATGTTAGCTTTATATGATCCCGTGATTTTAGTTTTTTCTTCCATCCTCAGGGGCTGAAATCTTCTTTCAAATATATTGGGTTTGAAGATGGTGTAGCGCATGTCGAAGCAAGATATCCAGCTATACTATTCAAACAACAATTAACTGCTTGTGTAGAGAAGATTTTTGGCTTAATTCGTGACAATTTGAAGAAAGAATTGTCTCCGCTGTTGGGCTTATGCATTCAGGTTGAGTTTCGTATACAGGCCGATATGCTGATGCTATAGATTATGTGATTATGTGCCAGCTTTAAGTATTTTTTTTTTAAATTAATGATTAAGCGTGCACATAAACATTCTAACAGTTTTCTTTTAGGGTTCTTCTGGAAAACTATTTCACTCTTTGAAATAGTAGGATAATGTCTGATTGCGTGCTCCTTTAACCGGTTTGGTTTTGTTTGTCTATGGGATTTTACTGACATCGTAATATTTTTTTGATACTTTAAAAGGCACCAAAAACTTCAAGAGTTCATGTTGGAAAGTCATCCAGATCGCCTAGTGGTGCTCCTCAACAAACGGCTGGTAATCAGTGGGAGAATATAATCAAGTTTCTGGACTCTCTTATGAGTCAATTACGCGGAAATCATGTACGTAGCGTTTAACATTTTTCATTTTATATACTTGTGTTATAAATTCATCATTTATTATTTTCTTTTGTGAAATATTTGGATGAATTGCGGTATTTTGTTTGGTTGTTTACTTTTTTTTTTGAAACAAAAACCGTCAATAGTAACAACAAACAATAAGATAGAACTTGAAATTGATTTACTTTTCATTTCATAATTAGTTAAATTTGGAGAGTATCATTTGGCCTTTATAGAATTTGGAACTCCATTATCTTATCATATCAAGTTTTTGAATTCTTGTCGTAACCCGGTCTATTGGATATGCACCGAGCTTTGTTGGTCTTTGCATTTTCAAGCATCTAAACTCTGGGTGCCCCCAGTTCCAAATTCAATCCCACTATTTAAGTTGGGGGATTTCCAAAGCTAATCCAAAAAATTAAAAGGTTCTAATACTCCGCGGAGAAAAAAGACATTACCAGTCTGTTAATTCAATTGTTTTCTAAGCTTGAATTCTGATAAAGAGGGTGCAGTTGTTTAGTGCGCCACTTGATAGATGACCAACCGGGATTAGTTGAAAGAAGTCGTTATGGTCTTGACTGCAAAGTTGAAAGATCCTATTTATCGTCTTTCTTTATAGTTTCTCCTTTTCTGACTAAATTTACATTATTCAGGTACCTTCCTTTTTCATCCGTAAGCTGATTACCCAGGTGTTTTCTTTTATTAACATATCATTGTTCAACAGGCAAGAGCTCATCATCTTTGTATGCTATTTCTAATTTGGTCGTTTTTTCAGTTGTAAGAATGACAGTACTGAGTTGAATTTTCTTTTTTTCTTTCTTTCTTTTTTTTTTGGTAGCCTGCTGCTGCGACGTGAATGTTGCACATTTTCAAATGGGGAATATGTAAAATCTGGTCTAGCAGAATTGGAGAAATGGATAGTTAATGCAAAGGAGGAGGTAAGATTGATTTCCCTTGGCATGTCACCAATAAATTCTAACCTTGCATACTCTCTTTGAATCTTTGTGCGATGTAGTTTGCAGGAACCTCTTGGCATGAGCTAAACTACATCAGGCAAGCTGTTGGTTTTCTGGTATAAAACTAAAGTCATTTTTGTTTTTGTTTTCAAAAGAGCCGTTTATGGTTAGTTAAGATCTGTCTTCTGCGTAATGTAATTGACTTAGGTAATTCACCAGAAGAAGAAGAAATCTCTAGAAGAGATTAAGCAGGATCTTTGTCCGGTATCTCTACATCTTTCCCATCTGTTTGTACTTTTTCCTCCTTTAGTGAGAAAAAGAACGGTGAATTTCGACTTTAAAACTCATTTTGGTGGTCTTTTATAGGCATTGACCATCCGGCAAATCTATCGAATAAGTACTATGTACTGGGATGACAAATACGGCACTCAGAGCGTGTCAAACGAGGTATGTTGTATTTTCAGTTATTAATACTAGGTGCGTTTTTGGTCATTGAATTTTCCCTTTGGTTTCTGAAGATTGGTTGGTTGGCAGGTGGTTTCTCAAATGAGAGAAATTTTGAACAAGGACAACCTCAATCTTACCTCCAATTCATTCTTGCTTGATGATGATTTGAGGTGATTTGCTTGGCTCTAATTATTTGGCATGGTATTGCTAGTATGGTTTCAAAGTTTTTAATCCTGTGTGGCGGCTTGTTGAAGAGTTGGCTCTTAATTGAAACCGCATAAAACCTTAAAAAGTTGCATTCGATGGTGATTTGAAAAGGAGACAAAAAAAAGGAAAAAGAAGAAGAGGAAGATGGTTAGAGAATTAATAAAACATTTTTTATCAGCCCCTAAAATATAGGTTCAAGGACCTACTTATGCAGATTATAGTTCTCAAAAACTTACCAACTGTTGTCTTTCTCATTGCAGCATTCCATTCTCCACTGAAGATATTGATATGGCTATTCCTGTCATAGATCCTTCAGATATTGAACTACCAAGTTTCTTGTTGGAGTACGCGTGTGCACAGTTCCTTGTTCAGCAACAAAAGTAGAAGCTTCCTTAATTTCACTGGAATTCTGCCTAAAGCTAGTAGTGTTAAATGTACAGGATAACGTATCTATCTCTCACTTTAGTATCCTTTTGAAGTTGATATCCGCAAGGGAACACCAGGCCGTTTTCCAGTCGAAGTGGAAAAACTGGCCGTCTCAACGTCTTTCATCAGAGTCACGAGGGGCGACCAAGTTTGGTAAATGTTATTGCAAGTAAAAGATGAATGAGTTCGAGAGAGAGAAAGAAAAAAAAAAAAAAAAAAAAAAAAAAAGAGAGGGAAAAGATGGAGGGGTTCGTTATGCTTGACGGACGTACTTCATCTGCATTTGTAGGTCTAGTTAGTTGTAAGTCATTAGAAATGGCTAGTCATTTTTTCAATTTTTTTAACCTTTCCCAGTGAGGAGAGCTTCCTTTTTTCATTAAGCTCATCATGTAGGTTGCCTTTTTGAATTAGGACAAGTACTTTATCGCTGTGTTGTATATTTCATGTTTTGTACATTGTACGCAAAGGGCTGGAAATATGTTCATTATTGTATATTTGTTGTAATTGACAAGTTATGCTTTGAGTTTTATCAACACATTGGCTTATTGATATCATTTGTTTTATCAACACATATTATCAAGTTTTTTTATTTTTATTTTTTTTATTTTTGCTCCCATAATATTATGCAGAGCAAAGAAAAAAAAAAAGCCTTCATTAATATTTTGGGACTTTTGTGATATAAATATTATTCACCCTCTGCATCTGAAAAAGATCATGCCGGACTTGTAAAGTGGATTAGACATGTTAAGCACATTTGCATCAAGCATATACACGATTTGAAAGCACTAAACTTCCATTGAACATGGAAAACTAGTAAGCGAACTGAAAGGCAGATAAGAAATGCCATCTCCCACACTAACTTACAGACTCTGCCGAGGCAAAACACAAGGTGGGAGGAAAAACAGTGTTAAAACGCATGGGTGTTAGCGGCAGTGGAATTAGTGGCTCATTGTTGTAAGTCAGCCAAGGACAAGGACCTTGATGCACAGAAATGTCTTGGAGGCGATGTCGAAGACTTCACATGGAACGACGCCCTAGCTTGTGGATGCAGTGGCGGGAGTGGAGGCGGGGATCTCGATGAGGAGTCGTCACTGGTGCTGCTACTGCTTTCAGAGCTGCTCATTGCCATGGCCAAAGCCAGTGAGCTCCGACTCGAGCTGATGGGTCGTTTCGAAATCCCTCCTCCATTACTTCTGAGCGGGAAGCTTCGGTTCTTGTTGTCCCAAACGTGATTGAAAGCCATCAGGTTCCTGCGCTTCCTGGTATAGGCATTTTCTGGTTTGGTTATGTCTTTAATGGAGGAAGTGGAGGCAGCGTCTCCTAGACTCGTGAATGACTTGGATTTGCCGTTGTAGAATTTTGAGATGCCTCTTCTGCAATAGTTTACAAGCTTTTCATCATTTGGTTGAGTTATAGCAAATGGTGTTGTTTTACACTAAAAAATAGATAGGAAACCAATTATATGTGCACTGAATGTGAAGTGTTTGTCAATTTTTCCACTTTCTTTTTAGTAACATTTTCTTTTGTTCTTTTTAAATAACAACGGTATCTCTCTTCTTTTCGTCAAAGGAATCAAAATCCCCAAACAGCCAAAGTGCTCTTTGAATCCGCTAAAATCACAATCTAAGACGTTTTTGTTAACTGACCAAATATCCAAACTACATCCATTTTTTTTCTTTTCCCACTAAAAATCTACGAAAATTAATTATGCTAATTAAAGGAACAGACCGATCGAAATGCGGAGCAAAAGGAATAAAAATGGGACCCCTTAAACTTGCACATTTTGGTTTGAGATCTCATTGCCTAACAAACTGTACTAGTAACAAGTTCAGATGTAGTCATTTTCAAAAGAACCAGGTTCAAAGTATTAACAATACAAAGCCTCAGCAACGACCAAAACAGAATTATAAACTACAAGGGGGGAAAAAAAGGTAAAGGAAAGCAGAATTAGAAGGAATCAAGAAAATTAATTACCTGATAGGCAAAACCTCCTCCAAGGCTTCCATCATTTCCAAAGGTCCTTTATACGAGCTCTGAGCCTCATTCTCCTCGCAATCATCGCCGTCCGACGACGATCTCACCGACAAATCGCTGTTCTTCCCGATCGATGAAGACGACGCCGACGCCGACGCCGACGCCGACGCCGACGAAGTTTCATTATTGCACGCGTTCGATTCCTTAACCGTGTCTGAATCACCAGCGCCGGCGATCCTCCCTTCCACCGGCGAATCGAAGACTAAGCCGCGCATGATTCCCGAGGACTTCATATCCATCCTGCGGTTATTGTCCAATGCGATCGACATGACTCTGTGTGAAAAATTCCGATCCTGATCAGAGCCGTTCGTGAAGATCTCCGGCGAAGAAGATCAGAAGAAGTAACAAAGAGCAGAGAGAGTAAGTGATATGAGAGAGTTAGAAATTGACGGAGTTTGCGTGGAAAACGGCCATGGATGACCACCAGATCTTCTCAGCAAACAAGAGCTATGTAGAGAGAGAGAGAGAGAGAGAGAGAGAGAGAAGAAGAAGGAAAGAGAGAGAGAAGAGAGGATAGCGCTGGTGAAGACAGCCTTATATATATAAACATTTTGTTATTTTTTAATTAGCCATTTTTAGGTTTATTTATTAATTATATTTTTGTCAGTGGTAAACAACAAAGAAAACAATTAAATTCTATGTAATGGGATTTTATAAATTCCATTAAGTAAAGATTAATGTAATTAAATAATTTAATAAATAATAAGAAATGCACAAGAAAAGACGGTATGGCCTTATCCAGAACAGGTCACCAAAAACTGTACTGAACCATGGAAACGTTTCCTGATAACTTCCCACTATTATATAATTTATATTAGTACAAATGTTGCTTCCAAATTCTTTTCAACACAAAAAAGGTCCTGTTTTCTGCTGCTTCACGTCACATCCTACTTAAATTGTTACCCTCCTTTTCCATCACATCGTACAAACACGAAAACAAAAACAAAAAACAAAAAAAACGCGTGTGAATAGAATTTTCTTTTGTAGTATAAATATGAAAAAAAAAAAAATCTTACGAGGATTTTTATTACCTTTATCTTGCATTTATTATTATTATTATTATTATTATTATTATGTAGTTTTGATCTATCTAATGGAAAAAAAAGACAATTTTAAATTATTAGAATATCGTTCAGATTTAAATTTAGAATTTGAGTTTACAGTTATATTTAATTTTTTTTATTATAGAAAAAAAATTATCACATAAAGTCACATCTCAACTCGAATTAAAAATTTGAATCAGCAAACTAAACGGACTCTATGATCTTTTTCATTTTATAACTAAGGTTCCGTTCATTTTACCGATTCGAGTTTAGAATTTGAGTTTTGTTACAGTAAAAAATTCTCAAAAACAGTCATATCTAATTTTTTTGTTACAGTAAAAAGCTCTCATATAAAGTCACATCTCAACTCAAATTAAAAACTCGAATCAATGAACTAAATGAACCCGTAAATCACAAGTCAAGTCTTATTACTACAGTATTCTTTCTCATAAAAATTTAAATTTAACTTTTTTATGACTATATTTTTTCTCACATACACAACTTAAGTGTGAAACAAACATACGATTCGATGAAAGTTCATTTAAATCAAAAAAATATGATAGTTTTATAAAATTTAATTTGATGTTTTGTTTATATTTATTTATGGCAATCTTTTAAATTCTAATCAAGAAAAAATGATATTAGACAAAAAAAAAAAAAACAAGAAGAAAATGATAGGATATAATGAAAGGGATAAGGAATGAAATAACATATTTAGTAGGATGTTAAGTAAATTATAATAAATTTTTTTAAAATGGTAGATTATAACATAATTTGATATTTTAAGTTTTAAATATTATTAAAAATAAAAAATACCCCTAAATATCCTTTCTACCTCCTTATCTTCCTTTCTCTATAGTCAAGTCCACCATGACTAGCTTCGAAGACTGGCTCTGGCGGCCGGTGAACGTTTTTTGATGACCGTCTCCGGCGATGGATAAATATTGTATTTATCACATTTATCTAAAAATTAGACAACCGGCTCCGACGACTGGTAAATATTGTATTTAATAGTAAATCTCATATTTATTGGTAAATACAGTATTTACCATATTTATCTAAAAATTTAGCGAGCGACTCCGGCGATTGGTAAATACCTTATTACCAGTAAATTTCACATTTACAGATAAATACAATATTTACTAGATCAAGAATTGGATTCAGTGAAGCATTTACTGGTAAATATAATATTTATCATATTTATAAAATCACAATATCAAATTTTACAAAATTGCAAATTTCATAACCAGAAATGTCATAATCTTATCCAAGATTGAAATCGCCAGAGAATAAACCTGCATAAAGAATTGACAACCAACTTCGGATCTACTCGTCCACGATCTCAAATCCACGGTCGAGAAGGAAATCTCTGAGAAAGAACTCGAGTCGTCTTTGTCTTGACATCACCGGATCTTTCTCCATGGCCCGTGACTCCATCAAGCACGTCTCGCCGTCGATAGATCTTGGCCAAAAACAGAAAAAAGGAACTACCTCAACCGGCAATAATGGCTACAACCGATGGCCTCACGCTGCACCTAAAACAGCCGCCGTCCATCCTCCATCACAAAAATTGCGCAACAGTTTGTGATATCCGACCAAGGCTCGAATCGTACGGTCCCGGAGCAATCTCCGATGTGGACAATCTCCAATGAGATCCTTCAGCACTGACGACGCAACTTTACAGATCTAGAAAAATCTTGTTGCGATTCTCTAAAAACTCACAGATTCATCAATTCGTGACCCTAGTCTTCACAACTCTGAATCTGATTTGCAACAAATCTACTGCTCTCGATGATAGACGACAATATCTTGAAGTGAACCAGAATTGCAAAGGCGAGCTCCGATTGGCGTCGTTTATGATGACAATGAGAAGAGCGAGAGAGATGGAGAGAGAAAAAGAGGAGGGAGAGGAAAATCGGGAGAGAGAGAGATCTAGAGGTTCATGATTTAGAAGAGAGAAAAAGATTTGAGTTTTATTGAGAGAGAAAAAAGTGAAAACCCAAAAATGAAAGGGTAAATTTGGAAAAGAGTATTTGTTTTTGAAATTTAAAATTAAAACATACTATTATTTACCAACTTTTAAATAATATGCTATATGCTTATAGAATATGCCATTTGGTGTATTTTTCTTAATAAAAAATTCCTTACTAGTATAAAGGACTCGGAAGAATTCTACATAATGAGGTTTGAATAAAACTATGCCTTAAAAGTATATCAAATTCTACAGATTTTTCATAAAAAAATACTTTTTATTTTTATATTAAATTTTAGCAATAACTAACTAACTACCCATAAGTCCCTTTTCTAAAAAAAAAAAAAACAAAAGCTATCATATTATTCGAAGTATTATAAAATAATTCTCATACTAGTTTATTCTAACGTATTGCAATTGAAAATATAGGAACAAAATCATATTTTGATGAGCAAAAAAAGAAAAGCCAAAATCAGTAACGCAAGATCGAGATTTGATCAAGGGGAGATCCGACGGTTGAGGGGTTGCAGAGGTGTTCAGTCGACATACGGATTAGAAACACAACAGCATAGTCCGAGAGAAGGGGCTGCCCGTGCCCTGCCCGAGGTGCCCGGAAGCAAAAAAATGAGGAGGTCAATAAGATCTTCCACGTGGATCACAAAAGAATGGTTTAGAATGATGACACGTTGAGGAAAGTGGTCGGTTTGAGGGAACAGAAGGGAGAGACTTGATGGTGTGTCGGGTGAGGGATTACGTGGAAATTATTCCCATTTTTACTTTTTGGGTCCGTAAGCCTTATCCACATTGTGGGTGGGACCCACCTCTAACCTCTTCGGATAAGATCTCTGTCTTCCCCCCCTTTTCTCTCTCTCTCTCTCTCTCCCTCTTTCTCTGCATCCGAGGGAGGCTTCCTTGGGTTTGAATTTTTTCAAGCCATATATAATGCTTTTTACTCAGCCAAGCTGGTTTGGTTAAGCCGAGGCATACTCTAATTATTCTCTTGGTTTGTTTATTATTTCAATTATTTTCTCTATATACTCATATTTAGAGTTTTCAGGATATTTATAAAATATATACTTTCAAATGTTAATATTAATAAACTGTATATTTTTAAATAAAAAGGATCTATATAATAAATGAAATAAATAGATCTAAAAAATCTTAAAAAAAAATATTTAAGTGGATCTTCCAATGTGGTTTTTTTTATGAGAAAACTAGGTAAATGTATGTCTTTTAACAACTTTTTTAATAATTTTTTTTATTTTAGTAAAATAGCCTTTTTTAATAGTCAATTAATGATTGATTGTCGGTCATTCAATTATTGATTAACCTATTCATTTTCATAATTTACTAATAATTTATTATTAATAAATATGTAATTTATTGATTGAAATTGATTAATTATTAATTAATTTCAATTAATTATAAATTAATATTGATTAATAATGAAAAATTACCGAGTTAATCAGTGATAAATTTAAGTGAATCAGTGATTGAGGTTAGTCAATTAGTGATTGACACTAATTGACCACTAGTCAATTACTGATTAACTATTAAGTTAATCAGTGATTGACTATTTATTTATTAAAAGAAAGGACCATTTTGCTAATTAATTTCGGCTAATTATTAACTAATATTGATTAACATTAAAAAATTACTGAGTTAATCAGTGATAAATTTAAGTGAATCAGTGATTGAGGTTAGCAATCAGTGATTGACACTAATTAACCACTAGTCAATTACTGATTAACTATTAAGTTAATCAACAATTGACTACTTATTTATTAAAATAAACGGTCATTTTACTAATTTTATAAAACTTTGACTCTTTTTTTTAAAAAAAATCCTTACAAAATGTCCATTTGCCTCTATATCCCTTTTTTATTTCATCTTTATCAATTTATTTTTATTTTTTATTTATTTCAAAGCCCTAATGTGTCGTCCACTTGCTATATTTTAGTTTATTAATAAACGTGTGAAAATGACATATTTTACAAATTAATTAGATCTCTAAAAATGAATATCGAGAATCAATACGAAATAAGTGAATATATTTAAAGATTACGAGTGAAATGCTGTTTTTTTAATTACACATGTATAGATGTTAAGCTCAAAATTTATTTAGGTAAAAGTTTAACAAATTTCTCTATATCATTTTATGATCGATTATCATAATACTTTTTAACTATAGTCTATTGAAAATAAATAAATAAATAAATAAGCGCCTCGTTACCAATTGAAAGCTTAACTTTTAATGGATGGGATAATAGTGGGAGATAAGAACAAAATCTTGGTGTTGGAATAAATGGCATTATATTTGACAAGAAGCTGGACGTTTAAACTAGTGCCTCTCATGAGGAATAGTCCGGAGTTAAACAACATGCCATTTTCTTTTTTACCCATATATAGCCATTTAAGGTTTTTTTTTTTTTCTTTTGAGTCAAGTTTTCGTTTTTTTCCCGTGCTTTTGTTGAAAGGTCCGAAAAAATAAATAAATACCATAATTCTTTTTTTTTTTTTTTTTTTGAGGGGAGGGGGGAATGCCGTAAAAAAAAAAAATTATTAACGCCAACTCATAGATTTTACCCCGTGCTTAGTTATGGATCTTAGCTGGCTCCAGCTAAAAGCAAAAAAGCTTAGTGAAAAGGGGGGGAAAAAGAAAACATTGCGGCTCAGATGGAGGTAATGGACTGGCTTGGCTTCGGCTTGGCTTGGCTTGGGTTGAGCCGGTAGAACGAATTTTGATGTGATGCGTATCTACTAGGATTTGCAAGGACCTACCGACCAAGTGCGCAGGTCCTGCGAATTATCTTTGGTGGCCCTACACGTTTACTACGGAATAGCTTTTCCCGCCACGTGTCACCAGGATTTCTCATTGATTGCGTTCTACGTCTCCCATCCCAGTCACGTGGTGGTGGCGGTGGTGGTGGGATTAATTACCTAGAGCTTGTTCTTCAATTTCTTTTTAGATTAATTCTGAATAAATGATTATTAACTTTAATATAATTTTTGTATATTTTTGTAATTAACGTGTCATATGTTACTAAAAGTGAAATCAGACCGTTTTTATTTAAGTCTATTTCAGTTTTAAAATCTTAAATATATATTAAGAAGGTTTTTATAATTTAAATATTTAAAGTAGAGAGAGGATGAGGAGAACAAATGCGGGTGTGCACAGAGACTAAGAAACCCCAACGACTACCACCGTCCCTTCTAGCACTGTCTACCATCTTGAGCACCGACGAACCCACGATAGCGAAAACCCACGACAATGAGAACCCACACAATCACGCGACGAGAACCGACAAACCTTCACCGGAGAAATCTACGTCTAAACCTCTTCGTCGGAGAAGAACGAACCAAGGAAACCTCCCCTTCTTTGCCGAAGAAATCAGCCACAAAACAGACGAGATCAATGAAGGATTCTGAGATAGGTGAAAACTTTGTCGGCTTTTCTTGTTTATGTTTTTTTCTTACAAATTTATTGTTTTTTTCATTTTACCATTTTCTGTTATCTTAGAAGAAAAGAAAGGCTTTGGAGGATGAGATAAAAGTAGATAAGGTTAATTATTTGAAATTTTTGGGGGTCATTGGATTCTCATTGTGCTCCTTATTTGGTATGTGACTCTGCCTGATGGCCGGTCATATCATTATGACCGCTTGGTAATTTTATTATGACCGGTCATAAGACAGGCACATCTTGTGGTCATAGTAATTATGACCGACGATCATAATCATTATGACCGCCCATTAGGCTGGCAGGCGCATAGTGCGATTGTCTGACTGATGAGCCTGCGGTCATGGTATTATGACCCTTGGTCATGGTATTGTGACTGTACAATTGCCAGGCTCATAGTGCGACTGCCTTGCGGTCATAGCACTATGACCCTAGGTCATAGTAATGTGACCACACAATTATTGAACTCTTAGTGTGCCAGTCATAGTACTTTTTTTATGGGCGGTCATCAGTTCTAACACTTATGATCGTCGGTCATAGTACTATGACCGAACAATTGTCGGACTCTTAGTGTGCCAGTCATAGTACATTGGTTAACAACTTTGTTTGGTTTCTTGTTTTTTTTTTTGTATTTATTGTTTTTTCTACCAATTTTTGTCATCTTCGAAGAAAAAAAAGACTTTGGAGGAAGAGATGCCTTTGGAGGAAGATAAAGCAGATACTAAGAATGTCAGTTATTTAAAATTTGTGAGCTTCATTGGATTGTCATTGTGGTTATTTTTGTTATCTGACTCAACCTTATGGTGGTCATATTATTATTACTGCACTATGACCGAACAATATAATGAGCGATCATAGTATTATGACCGCCATTCCATAAGGCAGTCATAGTGGTGGAACTCGTAACATTGTATGGTGGAACCAGTAATATTATACAATTACTAACATTGTAGTCGGTCATAATATTATGACCGCGATCATTTAAGTATGATCGGCCTATAAGGTGTGATCTGTTTATTTGTCTGTGTTTTTTGTTTGCCTTGCCTTTATATTAGTATGACCGGTCATATTAGTATTATTACAGTTCATGAGAATGGTTCCAGACGAGGACTTCAAAAATAGTAAAATAAACAGTACTGTTAACTATGATAGTACTACGGCAGGGTCTTACACGGACTCAATTTGAGAAATTGAAGCTTCAACCTGTCGTAGTGAACTTTTTGAACCTATAGAAACTTGGGTGGGCTGGCCAAGTTGTCCATAGTCTTATCATGCGCATGGCCGCTGTTGATGGGAAAACATATGACTCTTTATTCTTTGCTACTGGGGATGACATCGAGCAATTTTCAATAGCTGAGTATGCCCTCATCAGCGGTCTTAAGTGTGTTTGTTCAACACATTTGAAGCCTGTGTTTGCCAAATTCTGCCTCCACAAACGGTACTAGAAAAATCTCTCGTACGTCATGAGGGCAGCCATTGAGCAAACACTATCCGACCCCAACATGAAATATGACAACGACGATGATGCAGTCAGGATATGGCTTGTGTACGTGCTTTCCGGTATTTTACTTTCCAATGTGAAAACAGTAAGAATTCTAGAGAGCTATGTTGAGTTGGTCAATGACTTAGAAGCATTCAACAACTATCCTTGGGGGATTCCTTCATGGGAGATGATAAGAGATAACATCAGGTCTGTGGTAATGAACAAGATTAAACGCAAGGGAAAAGGAGCTGGAATGTACTATAATCTCATTGGTTTCCTTCATGCATTATTGGTCTGGGCCTTCAAGAGCATTTCAAAAGTAGGAAAGAATTTCGCTATATATCTTGGTGAGCACACTCCAAGAATGCTTTTATGGTCTTCAAAAGACCAGGTGTTGTGTGATGCCGTTAGGTGGGTCTTTACGCTTGTCACCAAGCACGAAAAGGTAAGCCCATCATATACATTTAGTCATCTTCGATGTACTTACATTTTAATAACTCACTGTTTTTGTTTAACAACTCATTTACGTACATTTTATGCAGCCTGTCTTTTATACGGTGACACCCACCGAGGAAGAACTACAAAATCCTGACATAGTCGGCTTGTATCCTAGAAGAGAAGAGAAAAAGTTGTGGTGGCAAAAAGGACTGTGCCACTCACTGAGCCAACCTCTGAGCCAATCCCTAGGACAAAGACACATGCCGAACCCTTTAGGAGAAAGGCTAGTTCTTCTTCGAACAAGGCCAACAAAGAAATGAATTTCTTCTTAATAAAGCCCTTGGCATGTTGTACCATATCATTGATATGGTGGAAACAAACCCCACGGTTGAAGGCGAGTTCTATAGTTGCTTCCCTAAAGATGATGTTATCGCCGATGTGGGTGTTTAAGCATCCACACCTATTGTGATGGATGAGAAGGTAATGAATGTTTGTAATTTGTGATGATTGTTGGCCTAGAATGTTTGTAATTCCCATGAATTATTGTTCTCTGAGTCACCGATACAAAATGCAATTGGAAATATTGAGCCGTTTGCATCATGGCCACATGCTGCAAGCAATGTTCCACCAAACCTAGCCTTTAAGGCTGAAGCATCAACAACAATTACATGATAACAATGAGGCCAACCCTACTTCGATGCAGCCAAGCACATGGAGAAGTATTTTAATTGATCCTCTGTATCTATCTCAATGTGAATGTCTGATCCAGGATTTTTCTTCATCACCATTTCATCCCATGAAAGTAGGACTGCCAATAAACATGTTCCACGTTAAACTCATAGGCATAGTCAATTTACAGTGTATATTTCAGAAATTTAGTTACCTTGGTATGATTCTGCATCGTCACCACGAAGGCTGTGTAGGGCTGCTTCCTTTCCCCTCCAAGCTTTGAGATAATTGAATAACACTCTAAATTCACCCCGCATGTCCCTCATAACCTCATGAGGTCGATATGAAGTGCTTGTCAGATCCACGAATTTTGCTTTCACACATTCTCCGATCATCCAACTACTAGCTTGGCGATGATGACCTTGAACAATTTCAATAGAACAAGTGTGTATTTCATCATACTGTTTGACAACAAACAACTCACTATCCTTCATTCTAGTAGCGCAAACCTGCCATTAACATTTATCGTCAACACATACCACATGCAACAAAGTAGTGCTCGACCTCTTCACCTTAAATTGATAGTGTTTGTTCATGGCAACATGATGGAGATGGTATTGTAAAAACCTTTTATTGTTATAAATGTTCTTCACTCGCATAGATCTTGGTGTATAATCAGTAATGACTTCTTCGCCAGAAAAATCATCTGAAAATTGTACACGATCAGATAGGACTTTGGATCCAACGACAACAGATTGGGTTCCACCACTCCCTCCGTTACTTATTCCTTTATTTCTGTCACTATCTTCTAGATCAAAAGAATCAGGTTCTTCACAATGTTAGTTGTCATAATCGATTCTATCATATTCCACCGATAATGGTACTAGAGGAATGAGGAATTCATCTTCATTGCCCAATCCATATACCTTTTCAAAATCCATGCCGATATTGCTGACACCAATATTTTGCTCGTCTTCATCACTATGACATGAAACGGATGTTGGTTTCACCAGAATGTGGTTGCTTTCTCCTATCTCAGGTGGCAACGCTTTGGCCACTGACTCATCCACTATATCGACACATATTAGAAATTTATTGAGTGAGTGAACATCCCTCTTCTTCAATTGCAGGTAGAATGTGACATCATAGTTAGACGATATCTTCACAGGAGCTTCCCCATCTTCAACAATATAACTTAAGGATAAATTTTTTCCTTGTGGCCGAATCCCAAGCACATTTCTCACCAAATCTATAAGAACAATATAAGTTGTGTTGGTGGGGACCAATATCCCCTTCAGTTCACAACCAATGTATCTCGAAGCACGGTCCCAATGTCTATTATACTTGATGAAGACATTCAATCCAGCAACCATTTCTAAATAATTTCAAAAATAATAACTGTTAATCAACATGCAATTACTCATAGTCATCATCGAGTCATCAGAAATGGCCAGTCATAACAATGTGTAATGGCCGGTCATAAGGCAGTCATAACACTATAGGTCATTTCAGTCATAATATTATGACTGGACGGTTATATCACTATGACTGCCTTACGGCCGGTCATAATACTATGATCGGACTATGATTTGTCATTTTGACTCATACTGCTATAATTTGACTCGTAGACAATGACTCATACTGTTATGACTGACTGGTCATAGTATTATGACCGGACATATAACACTATGAGTCATAATACTATGATTCCCAATGTCAACTATGTCTTTGACGTGGTGGTCATTACAATAAGTTTACATACCCATTATAAACCATCCAAAATCTCAAATTGACGAAGGATAGTATCAATTCTTATCACATTAAGTTCAACCCAGTCATTTTTTTTTTGAGTTCTATGTACTAAGTCTCCCAAAAAATAAATTTAAAAAGAAAAAAACAAAAGAAAAACAAAAAATTGTGTACCAACCTCGATGTGGTGCACAACCGGAGTATTAGCGACGAGGAAATGAGGGCGTAGGGAAGAGAGAGACCGAGTAGAGAGAGAGGCCAAACTTGAGAGAGAGAGAGAGAGAGAGATCGTCGAAAATGAGGTGTAGAGAGAGAGAGAGAGAGAGAGAGAGAGAGAGAATGGGCAGGAGAAAGTTGAGAGTTTCTTTGAGGTGTTTTTTAATGATAATTTTGACCTAAGTAGCATAGAAATCATTTTATCTCACACTGCTGATATGGTAATGCTAGTTGTGAAAGTATACAAAAATGGTGTTAAAATTAATAATAATTTATTTAGGAGTGCTATTATTGAAATTACTCATTTCTTTTGTCTTTTAATTATTTTTTAATTGTTTTTCTTGATTTTTTGATTTTGATTCTTTTAGGATGTCCTATTAGTCGTGAACGTTTTTTACTGTCTAATTTGATAAAAATACATCATTAGCAAAAAAAAAAAAATGATGAAAATACATCAAAATATAGTCAGAATATACAATTTTTAATACAAATTTAATGATTAAAAAATATATTAATAACTTATTTTTTTAAAATCTTACTGTAAAAATGTCTCTTTTAATGACCGTACGTACAACATGAATTGTTTTTCACGGTTTATATGGACAGGATTTAGAGTGGTGGAATTTATAATTGTAAGTTTCTGAATTGCAGTTAACAACTTTTTGCAATAGGAAGATTCATGAAAGTTTTATTAAATATATGAAAGAATTTTTGGTAATTGCTTTATATAATTAAGGTATCATCACTCGGCATTAAAGTACATGTTAACAATTTTGATAGTTGCCACTACTCGCTATTACTTAGCGTTTTCTTTCATTTATCCTTTTTGTGGAGATATTGAGCGCGTTTAGAATTCATTTTAAAATGATTTTATTTTTTGTATGAAAATGAAAATATTTTCAATCTCAGACAAAAATTATTTTTGAAAATGCGTTTGGTAGTTTTATCAAGAGATTATTTTCAATATAAAAAAACCCATTAATATCTCTTTCTCTTTCTCTCTGCTCAAGAGAGGAGAAAAAAAAATAAAAAAAAAATGAAAAACGACTAAAAGTCATTTTTTATTTCTCTCTCATTTTACACTAAATTAAAAAATCGTTTTCATTTCTATTTTTTATCTTTATTACGTCAAACGACATTTTAGAAACGTTTTCATTTTTTCTTTCTCGAAAAATATAAAAAAAGGGATCAATTCCAAACACGGTCGTTGTATTTTTTTTTTTTCACATTTTAGAGAATGTATAATACACACTCGTACATTTTAAAGTAGTCAAGTCTTGAAGTTAGCTCAAATAGTTGGATACGTAAGTGCAAGTGTGTATCTATTAGAATTTGAATCATAATATATATATATATATATATATATTTTAAAATAAAAGCCATAAGTCCTACACTGTATAAAATTAAAAAAAAAATTTGCATATAAGGTAATTTGTCAAATCAAATTTAAACAGTATAATACCATTTTAGCTAGCAATCATTGACCAAAATAAGTTTTTTTAGTATTCATAGACTTAAAAATCTATATAGAAAATGCTCTCTCAATTGTAGTTGTTGCAATGGGAAGAATTAATGTCAACACACAAGCATATAAACTAATGGGAAACAGAGACACTAAAAGGAGGTGACGAAAATTAGAATATAGAGAGTTCTGCATTTGGATGTTAAAACAACCAAAGAAAATGAGAAAAACATGCATGATGTTAGGTTGCTGACTCCATCATCAATCTCTAGTTTCTAGTCGTGATCTAGTAGGGCTTCTTTTTTTTTTTTAAATTTTTTGCTCAGCATCTGGTAGGGTTTTCTTTTAGAAGATGTTTAGCTTTAGGTCTATCATTTAATAGAGCATGATTAGGCTTATCTATTTTAAAGTAATAAGAAATATAGAGAAATAGCCCTATTGTAGAAGTAGAAAAATATATGTCATTTCCTAAACATTATTGCATTAATCCTGTCTTCAGCTTCTCCCAAAGAATTATCCTCCAATTTGGGAAAACGACATATTGACAATGTCCCTGGACCCTGTTTAACAACCATTTGAACCTTCTCTTCATAATACAAATTGGGTAGATAGATATTTCCTTTTATTCTTTAATTGCTCATCACGTCAGTTTAATAATTAGGAGGTAACATACAAGTACTATAGCTAATTTAATTATAATAATAAATTCATAATGGGCCTGCGGATGCAACCAATAAAATTCTAACACCTAGAAAAAATATCTATTAACAATTAATACAAATTGAAGACTTCTTCATATTGGTGTTGGAAAAAAAAAAAAAAAAAAAAACAATGTTGGTTTTGTTAAACGTACAATACATGATCAACATATTATCCCATTGATCAGGCACCGGAGGCAAGCTTGGCGAGGACTCCAATGGCGAGGGAGTTAATGTAGGTGCATGGCTCGGTTTTGGAGGAATCCCAACGTTTGTCGTCGAAGTTGTCGTAACGGTCAGGTCCACCAACAATGGCACCGGTGAGCTCATGAAAGTTGGGACCGTTTTTGTTGAACCAGTTCACGAAGCTCATTGCGCAACTCACCACCGCGTTTTGCGACAATGCCGGCACCGACGAGCCTCTATGGTGCGCTTGCGTGGGCGGGTTCACTCCGAACCCGACCATGTACGATCTTCCTTCTGGATTATTTCCCAGGACATAGTCAATCTGCAAATATTTATTCCATTAAAATACAACACACATTAGGACAAAATCTGATTTAGTGTGCGTTTAGAAGGGAGATTCGTGTCATGGTTCGAATCATGGTTTGTGACTCGCTACAGTATTTTTTCTCACAAAAAATACACGTAAAACAAAAATAGTTCTGAATTTATAAACCAAACGTCTTGTTAGTGATCCATAGTTGAGAATGGACCGTTAGCTGAACATACTATCACAAATCTTTGACATTGGCGTGTGATTAATTAGACCATTTTTTTAGTGTAAATGTTAATATAAATGCTATAATATTCGACACTAAAAAATAAAAAGTGTGAGAATGTCATATTTAGTATGCTATTTTATAACATACTTTGGTACATAATGCTAAAGTACTACATCTACTTCTTGTTATAATTATATACGATTAAAAACTTGAAAAAGCAAACTGTTAATTTTAAAATACTTTAAAAATAACAATATTAATGATTAAATAAAAAAGTTACGACATCAACCAATAACAATCATAAAACAAAATTTGTCACATGTTATATTTGATGTTAAATTTGTCATACGTTTGAGACATTAAATTAGCATTGGATTATAAATGCTCTTAGCTAGCTGATAATGTACGTACCTGTTGCTTGGAGAAAGCCCAGAGGTGGGCTGAATCAAATTGCTGGTTTCCACAAGTGATCTTTTGGTTGAATCTGGCGAGGATGTCACTGTAGACGCTGAGCAGCAAAGCTGTGCCAGTGACATATTGGGTGTTGGCTCCGTCTCTCAAGTGAACCAAACCACCCGGAGATATGTAAATCTGGTGGAAAGGGCTTTCCGGGAGGACTGAACACACAAAGCTATTGGCTTGGTTCTTAAACGTCTCGAAGCTCTTCTCTCCTTCAAAATATAGCTGCAATATGTACATATATATATATATATATATAATATGATATAAAGAATTAGGCATTTTGTTATACGTGAGGTAGTGATTGGTGAAAGAAAAAAAATTTATGTTGATCACTAGTAGCGTGAAGACACCACTGATCCCGTACCTTAGTAAGAAGGATTTGGGCTCCGGCATATTTGAGGTCCCAGCTAAATTCGGCTACGTTAGCACTGATGGATTCTTCTTGTATGTATTTTAAGTACATGGGCTTCTTGGTGGCCATGTATAACCATGTTGCAGCCCATAGTAGCTCGTCCTGCATATTTTCCAACATTATTCAGAAATATCATATCATATCATATCATATATAGCAAGATTTTGTGCATCTAATATTGGCTCCACTTTCTAATGCGTTATAGTACTATAGTTTAATGAGCAGAATGGGAAATACATTATAGCCAGAGTAAGAGCAGTAGAAGGGGCATTCTCCGTCGTATGTTCCTTTATGAGATTTAGCAAACTCAAAAAGCTGCCAATAAAAAAAAAAAGAAAAAAAAGAAAACACATCACATATATAAATCATTATTTTGGTGCACTGAAACGAATTTTCTTAGGATATGATGAATGAAAGAATGAAGAGATATGTCATATGGAAATAAAACAAGCATATTATGAGAGAACACGAAATTTTTTTTTTCCTTTTTATGTACCAGTTTAGCTTTATTGAGGAGGCGACGAGCATAGGCATGATCGAAGCTTCTAAAGACAATGGAAGAAGCAGCCATGGCCGCAGAAGTTTCAGCTGCAATTTCGGTACCAGGCGTGTTCTCATCAATCTTCAACACAGTTCTCGGTGTCTGCATGTTTTCTGGTCGGATCCAACATTGATGATCAAGTACTGGGTCTCCCACCTTAATTAAGGGACACATACATATATATATATATATATATTAATTAGCTTAGTTTATACGAAAAAAACCACTAGGATTGTAATCATCTTGTTTGAAACGTATAAATTAATGTGTACACAAGAAGGAGCAAAGAAGCGAAAATTGGGTCATCCTTCAAATAAAATTGAGTTAGGTGTTTCTATTTTATTTATGGACTCCGGAATTCTAAAGTGACGAAAGGGATGGGCGTGATGACACCAATATTCTTTTTTTCTTGAGATAAAAAATAAGGAGCAGAGATGGGTTTTTTTTTTTTTTGTTTTTTTTTTGTTTTTGACGTTTACCTGAACATACAAACGGTTACGTCGAGAAGCGGCTTTGAGGAAGAAATCAGTACCCCAGCGAATGGCAGAATGGACATTTTCCAATTCCCCAGCTGCTTTAAGCTCGTTATTGTAAAACAGAGCTGCCCAAGAGAGAGTTGTCACCGTGAAAGCCATTGGAAGCCCATATTTCACATTGTCTCCAGCATCATAATATCCTCCAACAAGGTCCACCTACATTTAGAAATAAATGATCAAATTAAGAGAACGTGTTATTAATAGAAATACACTTTGTGCTTATGAGAAGGGGGAAAAAAAAAAACGAAGAAACAAAATTACATTTGCGAGTTTTCCATCATCGAGGCCGGAATCTCCTCTCCAGGGTACCCTATTTTTTGGAGGGAGTTTTCCTGATCTTTGTGCTTCTAGGAAAACAATGGACTTTGTTAGGGCGTCCTTGTAATTATAGTGACCATTTACACAAACTAAAACACCTTCAAACACAGCCAGCCATGCCAGGAAAATGGCTGAGGCTGCTTTTGTTGCGTGCGTGCCCATGAACTACAATACAGAAACTCGAATCACATGCAGAAACTAATCCAAAATAATCAAAATGTGGGGAATGCTGAGAGAAAATAATTAGTCTTGGAGGGGAGAGAATTATGGGATGCTAAATTCGGTAGAGGAACCAATGGTGTTAGCTTTTAGGCAAAGAAATTAAAGGAATCAATAATTGGTGGTTGAGTTTTGTGCTTGCTTAACAAAATTAGTTTGTTTTTAGGAAGGAAAAACAAAGCTATAACAGGTGGTGGTTTTGGCTTATCATGGCGGGAAAGCTGAGGAAGTTGGTCTGTTTAGAGAGAGAGAGAGAGAGGAGAGAGATGATATGTAATAGGTACGTGTGTGGTTGTGTTGCCTTATTTGGAGAGAGAAAGGTGGGGGTTTGAAGAGAGGGAAATGTGGGGTGAGAGAGGAAGTTTGACTAGGGGTTTACTAACCGTTTTTGGGTACATAATACGTACAGCTAATTCATATGTAACAATAACATTTACGGTGTATAGATGGTTTGTTGAGAAAGACTAAAACGGGAAATGAGCATAGTTTTTGTCACCTAATTGGTCTGCCTTCCACATTTTAGAAAAGATTCATGGTAACTTAAAAGTTCCACGTCATTAAATTCAAATTGAATCAACTTTCCAGAAATCCTAGTTTAACGTTGGTAAATCATTTGGGCTTGCTACCTTGTCATGGTTGTAAGATTATGGTTTTTTTTTTTAATAGTTATTGTAAGATTTTGGTTGGACAAAATGAAATGTAGACATCTTTCGTGGGCAAGCCTTGTTGATCCATGAACAAACATGAGGCCCGTCCAAAACGAAAATTAAACATCTTTTGTGAGTGGGGCCTCGTTGATCCATAAATAAACCGGAGAAAGAGAGAAATAAGTCAAGACTTGAGATGAATTAAAATTAATAGGTTAATAGTTTACATAAGTTAATAAATAGGTCAAATTACTGTTTTTGTCCATAACTTATCTGGTTATGAATCATAACTTGACAGGTTATTCATAGTTTTTGTCCATAACTTGTCTAGCTATAGACCATAACTTGACAAGTTTGTCCATAACTTATCTAGTTATGAATCATAACTTGACAAGTTATGGCCTATTAATTTCTATAACTAAAAATTGGCCTATATACTTTCTTAAGCTTTTCATATTGGTATATTTTCTACTATTTCTGTAAATAAACATACATGACGCTCGTTCAAAATTGTTTTCCTAGCTTGAGGTTGAAGAGAAGAGCAACAACCAACAACGCTGCTCAATAAAGGGTAATCTTTATAAATATCTCTTAAAAGTACATAGATCATAATTTTTATCATTTATTATTGATTCATAACCTTTTTAGCCAAATAATTACACTAACAAAATGGTATTTATCAAGAGTAAGAGATAAAGGTCCAGATTCATGCACTCTCAAGGGTAAATTCTTAATTTTTTTCCTCAATAGGTAATCTTATCAAATACCCCTTGAAAGTGCATGAGTCCATTTTTTCAATGCTTCTTCACGTCAGGATTTTTATCATTTACTCTTGATTCATAACCTTTTTAGCCAAATAATTACACTAACAAAATGGTATTTATCAAGAGTAAGGGGTAAAGGTCCAGACTCATGCATTCTCAAAGGTAAATTCTTAATTTTTTTCCTCAATAGGTAATCTTATCAAATACCCTTTGAAAGTGCATGAGTCCATTTTTTCAATGCTTCTTTGCGTATTATGGCCTCTATCTCTGAAAGTGAAACTGTCCAAGGTGTGGTTTGTTAAGAATAGTGTTCTTAAAGCATGAGATGTAATAATGATATTTATTAATTAATTAATAACATAGTTTATTCATTATTTATGTGCATGTATTATTGAATACTTTATGAATATGATTGAAAAGTTTCGCGATTATTTATGTGACTTTAAATTTTGTATATAAGTGCTATATACAAGAGGATAGTATTTAAGGATAATAATCGAAATAATGTTCGTAATGAATTTAATTAAAGTTACGAAATCTTTAATTAAAATATTACTAATACATGTCGTTCTCATTAAGAATGGAATGATGTTATCTGCACCATTAATATAGAGAGATATTGAATGAGTGTATTATGCATAATAAGATTATGCATAACTGGGACACATATACAATTTGATTTTATGATAATTTTCGTTAAGTATAGAAAATCAAATTTGAGTCTACTGATGGTCATGTATGGAACGATTTTAATCATGAGTTATTAGTAGACTCCTATTTATGGATTCATATTTTTTGACTTACTCAGTACGGATTTTGAGATTATAAATCCTATTCCTTGTATCTTAGAAACATGATGACATGGATAGCTGAGAATGCTAATATACAAGATGGAATCAATTCCTTCTTCTTTGAAGAAGTAGATAAATAATTCCCATGAAAATTAATAAGTAACGAGCTCGTATTCATGACTGTGTTTTATGAATATACCATTCATTAGAGAATTAATGGTACTCAAGGATAAAAATGTAATTAGAGAGGTTAACGAATTGTACCTAGATCTAATTTTAAATTATTTATGGAGGATTGATCTATATGTAGTGACTATATCAAATGGACACTTGAAGTTCTTATAAGTAAATTATGTCTATAATTTTGAGAGTGTAATTTCAAGTTTTTAGTGAAGTAACTTTTGAAATTAATAGAATTAATTAATTAATTAAAGAGTTTAATTAATTATTAATTTTATTGGAGCTCAGAATTATAAGTCCATGAGTACTCGCGTCATCCTTATAATATTTGTAAGACAAGGTGAATTATTGAAATTTAATATCACTCGAAATAAATAATATAATTATTTAATTAAATTAATTTTGGAACACATTATGGTGGGACCATAGAAGGCCACACGTTCAGGCATAGGGAGGTGTAGGGGGCGTGTGGTACAAGGTGAATCCCATTGAGATTAGTTGCTTGTTCTCCAAGGTATTCGGTTTACTTGTTTGACAAATTTTACAATCTAATTCAAAAGGAAAAGTAAAGTTTCACTTTATTTATATTTGATTTTGAGCTAAAATTGAAAACTGAATTAAGGAGGAATTTTTTTTCTCTCTTGCCTGTTATTTGCGCCAATCACAAAGAGGTCACCATGTGGTGTGGCTGGCCATATAGTAAAAAAGAATGGAGAATTTTGTTTCTAAAATTAAATGACAAATTGTATTTTAAATGAGATTTAAAATATTTCTATTGCCTTGTCTTCAAGTTAAAGCAAAGGGGTTCTCTTAGTGTTCTATAAATAGGAAACAATAGAAAATTAGAGAATACAATTTTTGCTCACCTTTACTGTAGGTGGGTGAAATTCCTAAGAGAGAATAAGAGAAGAAAAGTTCTTCCAACTCCCAGTTCCTTCACATACATGCGTTGATAGTTGAGAAATACAAATTAGTGAGTGATCACAATTCCATAGTTCCATAGTAGAGCCCACACTCTACGTTTTGCATATTTCAAGGACTAGACGGGGAAGATAAGATTTAGGTTTTTTGAGAAAGCTTAGAGCTTGGACTATTCGTCATCAAAGACCTCAAGTTATACGCCTAATTATTTGCTAGGTATCTATCATTATAAATGTAACGCCATCCAGAATTAAACATGTTTAATTATGTTAATTGTGTATATTAGTGTGCCTAAAATTGATTATTTCTAATTAATCTTGCTTTGGTCACTACGGTGGATAAGATTTATAATTACTTAAATTAAAACCCGGATGGGCCACTACGGTGGTGATAAGGCCTTGCTTTGGTCGTAAGTAATTTAAGTAAAAATTACTTGTTGGTTGCTTGAAATATGGAATTTCAGTTTATTTACCTTTCAGAAAAAGGTTGTTTAGTTCCGATTGATTATTTCGGGCATGGCTCTCTCATTTTATTCACTTATTTATTTATTCAGTTTTATAAATCTTATCCTACTAGGCCTTTCGCTTACTTTTATTATGTTTTTAATGTTTTAAACCCATCCTCTAGAGTTAGCGGTTTAGATTTACAGCATGACAAGTGGATACCAATGGATTGAAGGCGTGATATTCGAACCAGTACGTTTGTTTCGGATTTACAGTTTTAAATTCTGAGATGTACTGTATTTCTGTATGTAAATTGTATTGGTCGACATTGTCCCAGAGTTGTATTATTTTCCTTGGACTTTCTAGACTGTTTTGAATATTATTTGTGAAAGAAAGTCTCCGGAGCAAATTATATTGATATTTATGTATTTATTTTTGTGATTTTATTAAACAGTCCAGTTTAATTAAGTTAAATTTTAAATTAAACCCCAATAATCATGGCCCTATCCTTGGGGTCGTGACAATAAATTAATATGATTAATTTATTATTGCATACATTAATATATTTTATAGAGTATTCAAAAGTTTTATGAAAATTTTTATTATACAAGATCCACACATGCACGCTTCCGCATCTGAAAAAGTTTCGAAAACCAACATGGTTAAGATTCAAATGTATAAGTCAAACGATCTAGACGTTTGGTTCATGGATTAGAATCATGAGATTATAACCATTTTTTATTTACGTATATTTTTTGTGAGAGAAAACACTGTAGCGAATTACGAATCATAATTCGAATCGGGGTACGAATCCCCCAACCAAACAACTCTAAATGAAGCCTTTTTTTTTTTGGTACGGTCATTCCCTCAATTTTACATGTTTAGAAAATTAGTCTTTAAACTTTTAATCTTGGCAATTCACTCCTTAAACTTAAATTTATTACAATGTTGGTCACATTGAAAATAAAGTTAATTATTTAGACGGTTTCTTCCATGTGAACATTTGTGGGACGTTTGGTTCATGGATTCAGAACTATGATTCATGATTCTAATTTTTTGTGAGAGAAAAAAATTGTAGAAAACCAAGAACCATAATTCAAAATTAGGGACGAACCCTTGAAACAAACATCCAATTAATGACGATAATTCTAGTTTGTGTTGATTGATCCCATATACACATTATAAGTGAGAAAAATTTTGAAATTGGGGAACCCCAATTCTTCTAAAACAGTTAATCTCAATTTCAAAAAGTTTGTTGCTCATGAAGTTCATACGAAGATCAATTCGATACAAAAGGATTAAAATTAGCCTCATTAAATTTTCACGTAGAAAAAAGTTTTAATTTAATCAACATTGTAATGAATTTTAAAGTTTAGAGAGTGAATTGCTAAGATTAAAAGTTGAGAGATTAATTTGCTAAACTTGTAAAATTAAGGGGTATCCATATGAAAAAAGTCTTTAATGAATAATAAATACGTACGGAGAAAATTAGGTATACTACCATCGTTTTGTTACTTACACGATTTAGTTTTTCAAAAACATACGTGCACACATGGACTTATAGCTTTAATTATATCCATTAAGAAGGGAAATGCACATATTCCTTTCTTTACTCATGTACTTTAGGGTACTTGAAAAATAACGTCCGTCCTTCTCCAGACTTGGTTACCTAATTCCATCGATATGTCAATAGAAATTTCCCTATTTAAGAAGTACGGATATAAAAATAGGAGTATAGTTTCCTTATAGAACATCTATAAATTTCCATGATAATATTCATAAAAACTGTAGTATTAAATGACCCAATATCATAAAAACCTTGTGAATATCATAAAAGTGTTGTTAGTTTATAGTAGTTTTTTAGTTTACTTTTAAATGCAGTAAAAATTTAGTTTATTGGGATAAATTTCTGTATTTTACATCAATTTCCGTAAAAACGGTAGATTGGGACTCTCTTACATTTAGTCCAAGCTTATGCAAAAATTGCTATTCAAAAGAAAAAAGCAGAAGTTTCTCTTCGTAGTTTTGCCTGTGTTTTTTTTTTATTTTTTTATTTTTTTTTTGGGTGTCACTTAAAATATAAGTTTATGTCACTTATGATGATTTTCTTCTTCTTTAAATTGGCATTGAGTAAAGAATTACAATGATATATCTAATGCTAATTCAACTAGAAAGAATTGAGACTATCTTTATAACCTGTGGCCAAGCCCTTCACTAAATGCCCATTTCTGCTTCTGACTCATTGATATCTATTATATACTATTACCAGCCACTTTGGAAGTTCTTGCCGCACAATGAAGTAGCAGCAACCACTAGCCCATTTGAATAGTCAGGCAATGGAGACCAGACATGAACTTTCTCAGCACCTTCTAATTATATTAGCCACATTTCTTCCTATTTCTTCTTTTGTTTGCTCTGACACAGGTGTGTCTCCAATATACATGCTGAAAAAAGCCCCTGAAAGGAAAAATGGAAGTTCGAATCATGAACATTTAGCCGTCTCCTCCATGTTTCTTCACCAATTCAAGGCATTATCACGACATGTAGAGAAAATGAACTTGTGTCTAGAAACCAATGAGATAGAATTATAATCAATGAACAACAAAGGAGGGTTCACTTACTACATAAATCCTTGCTCCGTACTGCTCCAATCTGATTACCTTCAACTGCATATTAGCATCATATAAGTTTCTCGTTGTATCTATATATATAGACGAATTTTCAATAGTCACGTTTCCACCACTGGTAAGTGTGTGTGTGTGTGTGTGTGTATGTATATATATGCACGTATTATGCATGATAAAGCAACTTCATCGTGTAGTGATAAATTCTATGGTTGTTTTTTAGCTTTATGCCCAAAATGAAGCTTTCAAAGGGTTGAGCTTCATCTTGATCCTTGCACATCTATAGAATGTCAAACATAATGCACAAACACTACTTAAAGGAATAGGGTACTCACTTTCAGTAATCAATTGTCCGTCAGCTGTTCGTCGAAAATCAATTGTTGTGCCCTGCAATATCCCAACATGTTGATGTTAAAAAGAAGAGGAAGAGGAAGAAGAAGAAGAAGAAGAAAATCAATTGTTGTGCCCTGCAAAGGAAGAGGAAGAGGAAGATACAACAAATGAAAAGAGTTTTACCGCAGGCAAAGGAATATCTTGTGTAAAGCATGAACCAAATGTTCTTATGCAATGAAAATCAGTCTCAGGATTTGCCTAAAAGAAGTCAGCAAAGATTGACAGGTGTTAGCAGATATGAAGTCTATAATGGCAGACTAGGGATTGCAAAAGCGGGGATGACTTACCTTCAGTAATCGGGCTCGAAGGGATTTCTCAAAAGCACTGCACCAAATACACACAGAAACAAGAGAATGAGAAACTAAAACTGTAGCCTTGTAACATCGAATAATTATTGCTGATATAAGTAAAATATCCACACCTAGCACCGCAAAAGAGTTCATCTTGGTCACACGGAACCCTAAATATAATTATTGAACTTAAGGCACCTCTAAAGAGGGAGCAAACATGTTGATAACCAAAATGCTCTCACAATAATAAGGATCCAGCAAAGGTAAAGCTTAAACACTTTGGCAAAGCAAGCTATTTTATAAATAAGACCAACAATTGAAGTCAACAGGGATGTGCCAATCTCTTTTTCATAAAGGAGACCTCCGAATACTTGTTAATCTATAAGAGTACATCCAGTGAAGAAAAACTTACTCTTTGACAGTATTGATCTTCATTCCATTGCAACTAACCACAAGCCTAACAGTCATATTGATATCTTGCCTGAAAGATCCTCAAAAAACAACTTGCATAAGAAAAATAGCAAACATGGAAAAAAAAAATAGCTTTCATGCTAAATGATTGATTTGGTGTAAAAAAAATAAAATAAATAACAAGCAAAATAGAAGCAAAAGCATGAAAATGAGTAAAGAAACTTGTCCAGGATCATACCATCAGCAAAAAAACTCATACTGTACCAATCGACTAGAGAAATTATCATCTATCTTAATTAACAGGCCATAATAAATTTCTGCAGACTGCTCTTTCTAATTGAGGATGAAATTATCACAATAAATTACAATGAAATAGACGAAAACACAGTACCTGAGAAGATCCTCATAAAAATACTGGCGTTTGTTTAGTTCATCAAAAGAAAAGGAAGCATACTTTGGACCCAATTTCTCGCAAACAGAGGAAGGGTGAACATCTGTAAGAAAATATTGAGAGAAACTTAGTGGATGCGAAAGATATTTGAAAAAAAAAATTTCACAGAGAGAGAGAGAGAGACTTACAAAAACCAAAAGCATAGACCTTCAAAGACTTCAAATAAATTATTGTCATTGTCCTGGATCCAGTTCCAACTAGCAGCTGAAATCATATAGAAGATGTTTAAGCTGAGGACACACACACGTGGATGGTGAGCAGAGAGGAAAAGAGCAGAAAATTGCAGAATGTCCAGTCATAAATAAAATTGATAGTTCTATAATATTCACAAATTCATTGACTTGTCATTAGTTTTTGCACACAAGTATGATTTTCCTAATGCAAGAACAAGCAAACACATTAATTGTCAGCCAAAAAGAACGTTTCTTTGTAAATACTAACCTCTGAACATAAATTGGAGTTGTTCTCTCTAGCTAAGATGTTGTCCAAAATCATAGGGAACTCAATGCCAGTTCTTGGCTCAACTGCGTGTCTTTTCCAGTTCAATTCAGGAAAATATAGACCAGCATATCCTGGACGTGAAACCTCACAAGGCCTTTGAACCATTACATCAGTATTGTCCAACGAACCACCTAGTACCTTCGAAGATCTGGTGTCACCCAAAACAGAGAAGTTTGTCACAGAAAACCAACATTCAAACCAAAGCCTCTCCCCACCCTGCCTCAAAGGAAGAAAAGAAATCAACTTATATAAAAAGATTTACCGACTTACATGTTGTCTAAAGGTGGTATAAGAGCAGCTGCGAGTGAAAGAACGGAATATGATTGTAACCTCTCAGCTTCTCTGTGAAGGAGTTTCGAAAGAAAACTTGATATCTTACCAAATAGTACCGGCATACCGGATTCACCATTCGATCTAAAACCAAAGCAGAATTTCTTAAAGTGTTTCCTACTGGAAGTAATATGGTTAACTTGTGAAAAATATCGACATCTTTTGGGTTTTGAACCATGTGGGTTGCCCCCGATCTCCCTCGTCATATTTAAACTGGACCTACCGGAGAACACAAAAAGCAAAGCGCCGGCAAGCTTTGTAATGTGGTTAAATGGTCCTTCCATAGCTAAAGTCCCGGGAACAGACAAGTGTTTAAATTGTTGAAAAGAATCGTCCATAAGCAAAGCGATCTGCGAAATTACATGATCCCCAAAACTATGCAAAGCAAGAGGATCTACAGGAAAGGTATACGGCGACTCTCCATCAAGATCCATGAACCACAACCAATTATTCCTCATTTCTTGTCCAATTAAGTATCCCAAGGCAGGTCCCTTGAGATACGTGGCGATATTTGGTCCAAAGGCGATATAATGCACCTGCCCATTTTACAGAATACTAAAACATTAGTCGCTTACGAATGTCTGGAAAGACTTAAGACGGCAGCAGTACTAAACATGTTAAACACCAACGAAAGACAATAATGGACCTTTAAAAGATTGCTCTTCCGGTAAAATTCAATATTTAAGAATATTCAAATCAATCCTAGATTTAGCAGAACATGAAGCAGCAACAAGAACTGGATGTAATTCTCTTTCACATCAGATGATAAGGTGATGGATCAAAATAAGGACAATCCTCAAAATAATTCATATTTATTTCCTTCGAAAACAAATTATGGCCAAAGAACATCATTCAGATAATGAAAAAATAACAATAAAAAAATTCTTAATCCTAATGTAAAATAAAAAAAAAAATGCAAAGACAAACGAGAGGCAAATTGATCATGTCATTACCATTCGGAAATAAAAGAAGCATCAAAAGGCAAAAAGAAGAAGAAAAAGAGAAGCGCGTGCAAAATGTACGCAAGGAAATGACTCAAAAAGATGTTTTCTTTTGCCCACGCATTCTTTTCATCGTTCGCTTTCCCTCATTATTCTCGAGAACCAAACAGAAAACAAAAGGGCGCCAAAAAAAAATTAAGAAATGATAGGAGACAGCGAAAAGGAGAGAGACGAACCTGCAATTACAATAAGAAAAATTGAAGAGCGAGATCGAGGTCTTGCAAATCGATTATCAGGCCTTCCGCATTGGGAAATTAGGGCTTTTTCTCGATTCTATTTTGCAAATGTGGAGGAGAGGGGAGAGAGACGGAGAGAGGAGAGAGAGAGAGAGAGGAATATGCTTTGGGTACGAATAGGGAATAACAAACAGTTCGTTTCGATTTCCGAAGCTTCCTCTTGGGACAGAAATGGAAATCGAAAAAAAAAAATCAGACCTTTTTCCTTTTTTTTTTTTTTTTTGTGTGTTTTCGTTTTGCCAACGTAATTGCAAGTTTTTTCTTTTTCTTTGTTTTTTTTCACGTCTTTCTTTCCTTTTATTTGGTCAAGCAAATTTTGCGTTATTATTATTATTATTATTGTTTGCTTTTTTCATTTGGTCGGCGGACAGCAAATAGGCTCACCGAATATTAAAATGACGAACATATCCTTTCGAAGTGTCCAACTTCTCTTCAACCTCGATTCCATCTGTCTTTTCCCTCACGTGGACTAGTCGAATGTCAGTCGGAGTGTTTGACCGTGTGTTATTATTAAAGGAGAAAGATCAAAATAGATTAGATTTGAGATGAATTAAAATTAATAGGTTAATAATTTATATAAGTTAATAAATATATTAAATTATTATTTTTATTTGATTATGAACCATAACTTAATAAATTATTATCTATAATTCATAATTTTTGTCTATAATTTATTTAGTTATAAATCATAACTTAATAAGTTATAGCCTATTAATTTCTATAACTAAAAATTGGCTTATATACTTTCTTAAGCTTTTCATATTGACATATTTTCTACTATTTCTGTATTATTAATTTATTAAAAATATTCCGGTGTAAAATCAAAAATCAGAAAGTGTATAGAATAGTATTCTCATATTCATCCATTCAAAATATATTCTCATATACATACTAACTTATCAGACAGAGGAAATTGTAGTTACATTAGTGAAAATTCTTAACTATCATTTATGATGTGTGTTATTTTTGGTAAATATCCAATTTAATAGAAAAGAGTTTGCTAGTACCATTTTTTTTTTTTTTTGAAAAATGCTAGTTCCAATTGATCAATAATTAAACTTTTCTGTTAAAAGGATAACTGTTAAAAAAAACTGAAAAATCAAAACCAATTGTAGATAACTGATAAAATCAATTTTTTTACCTTAAATCGACACTTTCAATCGATTAACCGAACCACCCACACCACCTGTATGGACAGTTCGGTTTTGATTCTGGTGGCCGAGTTTGATGGTTAAACCGAATCGAACCGTCCACCACTTCTTATACTACATTATTATGAATTTTAAAAAATATATATATGGACTGCTGTGCCTTTTTCTTTTTCTTGGGTAAAATACTTTTCTATTATTAGATAGATGAATCAGTCAACAAAGACGTGTTTAAATATTAATATAAAACTTTACAGTTATATTATGGTCTCATTTATTTTATTAATTTGAGTTTTTAAAGGACGTTTTGAAAAGAAGATTCGCGCTATGATTCGAATCATGGTTCGTGTTTCACTACAATATTTTTTTTTATAAAAAATATACGTAAAACGAGAATAATTTTAAATCACGACTCTAATTTCATAAATAATTCTTAATTTTAATTTTATTGTAGTTAAAAATTTTTATAAAAAATTATATTTAAATTGGCGGACTTAACTAGACAGGTATATTAACTTCCACGGAATTGGGTACCGGTTTTTTTTGTTTTTTTTCCCGAAGAATTGGGTACCAGTTGATACTTGGTGGACACGTTGAAAACAATACTGTTGAATCTGTCATGTCGGTCCTTGATGTGACTTTGACCAACTTCGAGCTGGATTTGGACGGTCTCTAATTATCTGCACTAATCACGCCAAAATTCCCACCCCATCACAATTCTCAAATAAAAATATAGAATAAAATTCCCCACCATGACACGTTGCTGTCAAGAGTTGGACGGCTAAAAAGAACATGAAAAGAACCAAAAAATAAAATAAAAATGAAAAAACAAACCAAGCACACGCCAGATTTTTGTTGATTTAAGTCAACCACATCAGAATTTCATTATAAACGAGAAAAAGGGAGTTTTAGTCTCGTTCACTTCGCTGATTCGAGTTTAGAATTCGAGTTGAAATGTGACTTTATGTGAGAATTTTTTACTGTAACAAAAAAGTTAGATGTGATTATTTGTGAGAGATTTTTACTGTAAAAAAACTCAAATTCTAAACTCGAATCAGCGAAATGAACGGAGCCTTAATGAACCCTCAATAATTTTTACTTTCTGTCGTCAAGACCTTTTACTTTCAACGTCAAAATCTGTATTAAGAAAATTTATTCTACATTATTTAAATTTATTATAATTTAACCAGATCTTTTACTTTCAACGTCAAAATCTGTATTAAGAAAATTTATTCTACATTATTTAAATTTATTATAATTTAACCAGATTTAATGGTAAAAACTAACCAATTAATAAGAAAGTTTTACTAAAAAAAAATCCCTAAAAAAAAAAAAAAAAAGAAAAGAAGAAGAGAACATTATGCCTCTTTTTGATCCTCCGGAATTCTCTTGACTACCTAAACTTTAAATTAGAAATACCTAATATGAATGTTGCAAGTTTCCTCCGTAGTCTTAATTTTTAACTGTTAAATTTAATTAAAATTACATTAAATTAAAAAAATATACAAAACAGATAAATTTTAATATAAATCTAACGGCTGATAACAATTGAAAAATACAAGTCTAAAATCTTAAGAAAAAGATCGTTCTACATGCTAACTTTACGTTGAAACAAAAACTCAGGTAAAAAGCACTAAACTGTTGCCATTCGAAAGCTAGCATCAATTTCATGCCATTCGGAGAATTAGGTTCCAAATGTGGAATCAAGTTGAAATAAAAACGAATTCTCCAGAAAAGTTGAAGCAAAGTGATTTTTTTTTTTTTTGCATTATATTTTTTTAAAAGCCTCCGTATACTGAACAAACAAGATTTTTTTTAATTGAAATTAAATAAATGCTAAAAATCAAGGAATCAAAGTGCTAAAAATCTCATGAAGTAGTTCTTCCAAAGCACAAATTTCTTTTTCCTTTCCAATTTTCCCGAGAAAGTGATGCCCCCAACCCCGTCACAACAAGCCAGCCTCGAAGAGATTTCTCCGCCTCAAAGTCTCGTCGACAAGCTTGAAAGTCTTCTTCACGAGCTTCTGATCAAGCGCCGTAGTTCTGTAGATCTTGAAGACCCTGTCCACACGATCCGGAGCAGTGCTCTGAAAATACAACTCCTCGAATTTCTTCTTCACGAACCTGAGAACGAAATCCAAAGATTTTCAAGACTGATGGTACAAATTTGCTTTCTTTCATGATTAATCCAAACAAATGTTTAAATATCCTTACTCGTATGCGTGCTCAATCTCTTGTTTTCCTGTGGATACTGGCTGATAATCTTTCAACCATTCGCAAGCATTAAGAGGCACCTGCAAAACTAATGACATCAAAACCAAAAGAATTGCTTTTCCTTTTTAGCCAATATATGAAATGCGGTACATATCTTTTCTTACCTTTAGAACCTTCTTTTCGAATATATCAAACTTGTTTAGAAACAGCATGAAGGACGTTTTCTGCACTCCAAGAGAGGAAAAAAAAAGGACATGGCTCATGAGAGTTGTAACTTGTAAGAGAGTGACTAGAACAATTACTATTTTGCAACAAAGTCCTTGAAAGACAATTGTCTTACCTCAAAACAAGGTTGCTTTAGGACCCATTCGAAGAGTTCTTTGGTCTCCATCATTCGGTTCTTGTTGTCATCCTCAAAAAGTGTTTGATCGTACCTGAGTGAAAATGTGGGTCCAAAAGCTTCTTACATATGTCAAGTCTCAACAATATAAAGAGAAATGTCAAAGTAGTTGAAATGAATATTGATGGTCTTACTCGCTAATGGCAGCACAAAATATTACTGCAGTAACACCTTCAAAGAGATGGATCCACTTTCGTCTCTCATTTCTCTGGCCTCCAACATCGAAAAGCCTATATACTTCACCGCTTTTCTTATTTTCCCCTACCGGACTGCCAAACCATACCCATCAATTAATCAGGTCATTGTCAACCAAACATAGTAGAGCGAGAAGGATCGATATCGCACAAAGCAACATGGGAATATAATTGGAATAATCATGCAATTTCTTGCAAGCATTCTTCAGTTGAATTCTACATGTTCATACAGTTCAGCTGGCATGTGCTTTGTAAGTTCAACAAGGAACTATTGAAACAGCGTAGGTAAAAGATTATAATAAAATATAATATTGTTGCAGTTGAAATACTTTACCTGAATTGAATCTCTACGACACCAGTTGTGCGAACTCTTGCGTAGAGAACATCCTCCTGCAAGACAAAAATACACTCGCTAACTTTGTGCAAACCAGATAGAACCATGAGTTTCTAGCCTCTAAAAAAATTAGGGTAAAAGTTAACTTGAATGTAGTCTGTTATAAGATCCAGGCATTTGGCACATTTAAAATTCTGACAACATATTCTGATACCAGGTATGTTCAAATGTTTTAAACTCAAAATCAAACAATATTTGTGCAGCAGCAGTCTTTGCAGATTTTCCATAAACCCTACATACCTTTGTTGGAACATAATTTGAATCGGACAATCTTTGCAGATTTTCCATGAAATAGTTGGCACAGTCAGGAACTTGGAGTTCATTACCACGAGCATAAGTTTCCTACAATGGTAAAAGGTAAAATAAAGCACTGGGACACATGTACCAACAAAAGTACCAACTGACTAGATTTAAAAGTATATGGACGGTCTTAATCAATCTGAATGTCAATTAAATTGAGCACAGCTACCTGAATTGCTGGATCTTTCCATAGAGTCTCTATGTCCTGTGCAAGCTCTTTGGTAAGACGTGGATATTCCAACCTGCCTCCAATATCTGATAGTCTCTCTCCAATCTCCTGATAAATAATGCAAGTTATATTATATTAATGAGAAAAAACAAAACAGCAAATTCTCCACATTTGCAGAAACTAGAAGACGGCTCAACCAAGTTTTTTCTGCTAATTTAGCAACATTAAAATAAAACCTGAGAAGAGTCATGTTATAGACCGGGAAAAGAAAAAAGATGCCGAACCTTAGTTTCATTGGACAAAACATACTTCGAGGAATCTGTGTCACTTTGAGCCAGCTCCTTGGATCCATCGTGCAATAGCTGCTCAACCACATTAGAGACAATGATACAAGAACTGCAATCAGGTCATATTGTTGCGGAAACAAGGTTTACAACTCGTTTCAAGGAGACTGAATTGTTCGCTATAAACCCCTAAACTATGTGTCATCACATTATGCAGAAAGGGAAATAACCAACACACCCTTTCAAGTATTCCGTACTTTTATTGTCTGATATACATTGGCATGGATGACTGAGATGTAGCCCTTGAGCTCTGCCTCATCAAAGCCAGTTTGGAACAAAAGCTTTATCTGCATAGATTCAGAAGGAATGTAAAAACTAGCATTATATGAAAACATAACTTCTTAAAAAAAAAAAAAAAGAAAGACAATATGTTTCCAAAAGCAATAACCATAAGTCTTGCCTGCTTAAAAACTGTGGACTTGCCTGACTCGCCAGCACCTTAAAAGTAATCGATAACATTAGTCATAGATCAACTAAAAATAGTTAAAAGAATATTCATGATAAAAATGATTAATCTCACAAGAAAACAAATTAGTTCTGTAGATCATTGCTCTGATGTGGATGGAACCCACAGAATTTCCTCGAGATTTCCATCCACATAATTGCAATGTCCCTTTATCCTCTTCATTTTGGAGAAGGAATAAGACACCAATGCATACCATGATATTAAGAACAGGAGATAAAAGTTTAGTGACTGATCTCAACTAAATACTCTAAAATTGCAAGCCTAATCTTAAAAAATCTCAAACTACAAACATATTTTAAGCACGTGAACATCACAAGAAAATGAGAATCCCACAGAAGTAGATGTACCAAGCAACAGAAGTTTCTGAATATGCTTCTCCGCCTTTGTTTCTTGTTCAATTCTCCTTTCAATTTCTGCTGCCTAGAAATGAAAGCATTAATGGAGTTAGAGCATAAAACCCATCAAATAGAGAAAATAAAGAGAAACAGCCAGAAGAATAAATTACTTCCAGAACTACTCACTTGCGCATTCTCTTCGGCGTCCGCTTGACTGTAACGACGGTTCCTGCTGCATAGTAAGCCCATATTTTGTATTAAATAGACAGCATAGAAGATGCCCAAATCAAGCTCAACCAAGCCTAGAATAAGCCTTCAATTCACTTCCATAACGTCAAATTGACCTAATCACAAATCACTATAATAGACATGGTCAGAGAAGAAATATAGCATCAAATCTCATTCGAAAAGGACAAGTATCAAGATTCACAATATGAAGAAGCAAAAGATATGCAGTTTGGTATTTTTCGTCTAGGCTAGGATGTATCAAAAACATTGTTTTAAAGTAAACAAAGGACGGCATTTAATAAAACCAAATGGGAATACAAAACAAACTATTACTGGTCCATATGCACAACAATTAATACACGTTATATGTCTACTAAAAACCTGTACAATGGCCAACAAACAAACTTCAGCATTATGTCATTCCTCATAATTGAACAATTTCTCAAACAAACACACAATTTATCATCAGACAAATACTGAGCAACCACATGAATGTCTAGATAAGCATTCCCATAAACTAATAACCTTCTAAAAATAATCAATTTATAATTATTATCATAAATCGTAAAAATAACATCCACCCAGAAAAGTAACTCACAAGATAGACAGACCCAAATGCTAGAAAACCAAACCCACCAACTAAATTTCTCCAACATAAATTAACAAACAAAAAAGAAGAACATAAACCGCTTGATCTTGAAATACCACACAAAAAGTTGAAACCGAACAAGAAAACCAAGAAGATCTAGAGAAAGAAAGGACGATTGGGCGAGCAAAAAAACAGTGCAAAAGAGCAGCTTGAGTGGAGTTTTTACCCGACAAAAGAGGAAAGAGAAATGGGGCTGGATTTGGCGGAATGGTCAAGTATGTATGAAGAAGAGAGACAGCAATTGCCGGTTGGAACAAAAATCAATGTCGTTTCTGTATTACATATATATAGGACTGGGAGAAATAGCTGTATATAGATATAGATAATATAAATATAGGTGAAGAGTGAGAAATGGACATCGAAGTGTTGGCTAGAAATCTGGAAAGAGAGGAGAGAAAGAACGCCGAAAGCTGCACGGTTCCTCTCTCTTTCTCTCTCTTCAGTCAAAGTTCCAATAGACTGACCAAAAAATAATAATAAAAAATATCTCAAAAATAAAAATAAAGAATATTTTGTTTTGTTTATTGTTCTTAATAATTTGCAGATACATATAAGCTGAATTGTGTACGCAGTCTTCCTTGGGAAAATACAAGCTTTATGACTGTATACGGCTTAGACTGGTCTGTAGTTTCTTTTTTTTTTCCTGATGAATGGTTCTAAATATTTTTTTATTTGAGTGGACTGTAGTTGTACTCTTTGTGAAAGATTAGATTTTACAAGTCATATTATTATAATATTTTTTTTTATAAAAATTTAAATTTAAATTTTTTTTCACACACATAATTTAAATTATGTAAAAAAATAAGCTTTAAATTTTTCCCTCAGTTTCTACAGGCTTGTTTGGTAAGAAATTTTACAAGTTTGAACTCACGGATTCTGATGGGACATTACTCCAACTCAAAAATGAGAACCTACCTCCCCCTTGGTTTGTCTATTTAGGACCCGTTTAGTTCGCTGATTCGAGTTTTTAATTCGAGTTGAGATGTGATATTATGTGAGAGCTTTTGACTGTAACAAAAAAGTTAGATGTGACTGTTTCTGAGAGCTTTTTACTGTAACAAAACTCAAATTGGCGAAATAAACGGGGCCTTAAACTTTATGGTTAGACACATCCAAACAATGTTCAAACCCCACAGAAGTATCTCACACATGATTCAAACCCAAAAAATTCAAACCATCTAAGGCTAGTTTAGTAGTTCTGTAGATTTTAGAAAAGTTACTTTTAGCTGTGTTGAAAAAGAACCAACTGTTATAAAAAACAGCTGAGTGTTTGGTAAACTATAATTATAATAGCTGTACTGGTTTCAAAATCAGTATAATAACGTATGGTAAATTATGAGGTTAAATTGCTGTGATTAATTAAAAATTACGACTATATTATATTATACTATAATATAATATATATAATTACAATATAATAAATATTTATTATTATATTTAATATAATACATAAAAACTATTATTATATAATTATGATATATAATATAATAATATTATTAAAATAATAAATGAAATAATTAAAATAACAATTATATTATATTATACTATAATATAATATATATAATTACAATATAATATATATTTATTATTACACAAAAAATATTAATATTTCAGTTATAATATAATTAAAAATTATAACTATATTATATTATAATATAATATATTATATTATAATATAATATAATATATTATATAATCATTATTATATTATATTAAATAAATATATTATAATTAATATATTATATAACCGTGTGTAATACACTATAATATATAATAATAATAGAATTATAAAATTGTATTAATATTTAATTATATTAATTATTAAATTATTATTAATCAATACAATATAATATATAATATATTATAAAATAATAATTATAATATCATATTATAATTATAATATCATATTATTAAAATAATTATAATATTATTATAATATCATATTATATAAAAAAATAATAATATTAGAATTATTAATATAATTATGATATTATTTGTTACAACATAACTATTATATTATATTATATTATATTATGAGTCTAAATTTTAGTTTGAGAAGATTGTAAATTTTAAATTTTATTAGAGGTATTATTGGTATTATGAAAGTTTCATTAATTGTACTATGCTGATTTCCGCACAATCTAAAAGCTAAAGTTGTCTTTAGGCTACTTCTGATTTTGGTTGTAGATTCTTAAAAAATTCTTTAAAAAGCATTTTTGAGAAGATTTACCAAACACTAAAATAAGCTTCTGCTACAAACAGAAGCTGATTTTGGGAGGAAAAAGCAATACCAAACTAAGCCTAAGTCTAAAGCCCCTTACCAAATGAGCCTTACGTTTTTCTTTATAAGAATACCGAAAATGCTTTGGCACATCATTGATATAAAATAAATAATATCTATTAGTCTCATATTTTGAAACTTACTTTCGATTAAAAGATAGTCCTCAATTCTAACAGTATCTTATAGCATTGTTTGCGAATATTTTAAAGTTCCTAACTTAATGTTAATTTCTGAAAAAAATGTTACACTCAATTTTCTATCAGATTAAGTGTGACAAATTAATTTACAAGAAAATAATAAAAAAATAACATATAAAAAGAGGAAACAAAAGGCAATTGCAGATTTATAATACTAGTTGAGGTCACGTGCTACACAGATAGGAATAATTATGTAAGTTCGATCCATGCATTTACTTATATTTTTTAATAATAGATATCTTAGTTAGTTGTTAGTTAAGAATTAACTTTTTTAATATAAAAAGGTTAATAATAACTATTATTTGTACAACGAAAAATAATTAAATGGGGATTCTTTTAAAAAATAATATTTCAATGGGAACTTGAGGGTGAAAAACAATTTAACAAAAGTGCACCAAAAAATGACTAAATTATAAAGAATCTTTTTAAAAAATGAAAATAACAAAAACAAGCAAGACTATATATTGGGAAAAAAGATTACAAGATTAACTGAGGGTGAGAGAAAAAAATAAAAATAAGGGGCTAAAGAAGCACATAAAAAAGGAAAAGATGATCCAAAAAAACAAAACTAAGAGATCGGGGAGTTGCTGTGGTTGGGAACCAAAATATTTGTGACCAACAAGGTGTCCCGAAAGGGTTCGGGGAGAGTGAAAATGCCAGAGGAGATAACCCGAGGCCTCGACCGTCCAAGTCCCTCGTCAGCCGACAAAGGGCCACCAGACGACGAGCCCAGGGGAAAAGAGTAGTCGTGGGTCTGGAGAAACCTGAAGCGCCACCTCAAAATCCAGGTAAGAATCTCCCGGGAGATTCGGGGTCAGTGCAAGAAGGCGGAGACCTAAGGAATAAGCTGGATGCCAGAAAGGCAGGAGCCTCAAAAGGGACCAGCTCTGCGATCTCAACGGAGGAGGCAAAAGCCATTATGGAACGCGTAACGAGCTTAGAAGAAAAGTTCACAGGTGACATCGCAAGTTTAAAGAAGGACGTCAAAAGCCCGGTGAGCCACCTGTAAAAGAACGTAGGACAGGTGGCAGAGGTGGTTAACGTCGACATCACTCCCAGTCGAACTCATGACCACCCCTTCACCGCAGAAATCATGGCGCCGCTTCTCCCTGACAAATACAGGTCCCCGTCGATCCTACCATATGATGGCAGAGGGGACCCCGACGACCACCTGGAGATGTATATGGGACACATGCTTCTGCATGGGTATGCTGAGGAAATAATGTGCTGAGCATTCCGGAACCACTTAATGGACTCTGCCCGAAGATGGTTCCGGACACTCAAGCCAGATTCTATCTCCAGTTGGGAGGAATTGAAGGAAGCCTTCTCCCTCCAATTCATCGGGGTAAAAAGTATATCCCGCCGAAGCAAAAGCTGACGACGGTGTACCAAAAACTGAATGAGTCGTTGAAAGAATGGCTGGCAAGGTACGGAGAAGCCGTCGTCGCCACAACGGATGTGACCGACAGGGATGCCCTGATGGGGGCTTTGTCTAGCATGAAAAAGATCACACCGTTCAAGTGAGATTGATCTGAAAGCCACCGTCCACCTATAAAGAATTCCTAGCCCGGGCGTAGGGGTATATCAACGCTGAAGAAGCCGATGCCAATGACCCGAACACCGATCCAATAAGAACAAAGGGACGGAACAAGGTTCGACCCTAGGAAAACAAGAAAACCAAAAATGGTGAGGTGGAGACAAACATGTCGCATTAGTGTCAAATCTGCTAGAAACGAAGAAGCCCAGGCAAAAGGAAAATCGAAAGCCTCGGCCGTTCCAACAGTATGATTCCTACAATGAGCTGACCGTAGGATTTGAAGAAGTGTTCAATCAGGTCGGTCGAGGAAACCTGTTGCGCCGACCAGAACCTATGAAGTCGGACCTAAACTGAAGGAATCAAAGCAAATACTGCAGGTTCCACGGTGTGTCGGCCACAACACCAACGACTGTGCCGACCTGAAGGATGAGATCAAAAGGTTAATCCGCGGGGGAAGGTTGCAGGAATTTAAAGCCAATAGGAGAGGCCACGGTCACGGAAATAACGGTCAGCACGGTGTCATAAGGACCATCCAGGGCGGACCATATCCTGGGGGAGACTCGAAGAGATCGCAGAAGAGTTACACCCATGAGGCGAGACAGGTGTACTAGGAGAGGTTTTGGAACCTCTCAACTGCCAAACCAGCTAAGACGACAAAATTTGGCAGTACTGAAGTGGCATTCACCGAGGAAGATGCAAATGGTGTCTATTTCCCACATAACGATGCCTTGGTGGTAGAGGCAGTGATCGAAAATCATACCGTATGCAGAATCCTTGTAGACAATGAAAGCTCGGTGGACATCTTGTACTCCAATTGCTTACAAAAAATAGAGATCCCAAAGGAGCAACTAGAAAAAACGTCCCGGCCATTATACGGGTTCACAGGGGACTCAATCATCCCCCAAGGGACGATCCGGTTGCCTATAACCACAGGAGAGAAGCCTAGGCAAACAAGTATAATGACAAATTTTGTAGTAATTAAAAGGGGCTCACAGTACAATGCCGTAATCGGGAGGCCGACCCTTCAGGCACTGAGAGCAATAACATCCATCTACCATTAAAAGGTCAAGTTTCTGACCCCTAATGGCGTAGGAGAAATAAATAGCAACCAATACGAGTCCAGGGTGGCATATAACGACGCCATATGCGGGTACGATCAACCAGGAAAACATGAAACTAGGATGGTACAACAAGGACCGGTTGAGGACATGGATCCTAGAGTCAAAGAAGAAATTACATGGTCCTAACCGATCGACCAGTTGGTGAAAGTCCAAGTGGATCATAGGGAGCCAGCGAGAGTACTGAAGGTAGGCTCGAATTTACCCTCGGCGCTCAGAATCGAGGTCGAAGATTTCCTGAAGAAAAATCTGGATGTGTTCGCCTGGACACACGCAGACATGGAAGGTATCGACCCCCAAGTCATGTGTCACGCTCTGAACGTCGACCCCTCTTATCCCCCTAAACACCAAAAACGTCGATCGATGAATCCAGAGAGGTACGAGGCATTAAAGGAAGAAGTCGACAAACTCATTAGCAATGGCTTCATCAGGGAGGCTTACTATCCTAGATGGGTTTCAAACCCTATCCTGGTAATCAAGCCTAACGGGAAGTGGAGAACATGTGTCGACTTTAGCGACCTCAACAAGGCATGCCTCAAAGACGGTTTCCCGCTCCCCCGAATAGATCAGATGGTCGACACCACTACCGGACACGAATTGTTGAGTTTCATGGATGCCTACTCTAGATATAATCAAATTCCCATGCATTCATCCGACGAAGAGCACACATCATTCATAATAGACAGAGGCCTCTATTACTATAAGGTGATGCTCTTTAGTTTGAAGAATATAGGGGCGACATACTAGAGGCTGGTAAATAAGATGTTTGCTAAACAAATCAAAAAGACCATTGACGTTTATGTTGATGGCATGCTAGTAAAGAGCACGAATACAAGATAACATGTCACACATCTGGGAGAAATATTCAGTGTACTAAGGAAATATCACATGAAGCTAAATCCCTTAAAATGCGCTTTTAGGGTTGGATTAGGGAAGTTTCTTGGATTCATGGTTAGTAACAGAGGAATAGAGACTAACCCTGAAAAGATAAAAGTCTTGCAGGACATGAAGTCTCCCAGAAAACCAAAAGTGGTCCAAATATTAACGGGATGTATCACCACCCCCAATAGGTTCATATCGAAGGCAACGGACAAGTGTGTTCCTTTCTTCGATGCTTTAAAAAGGAGTAAGTGTTTCGAGTGGACGCCGCAATGCGATGAGGCTTTTCAAATCCTGAAGGAGCACCTGGGCATGCCTCATATCTTGTCAAAACTCATACCGGGCGAGGGGCTAAGCTTATATCTCTCCTTGTCGAAGCATGCCGTAAGTTCTATATTAATCAGAGAAGAAATGATCCAACTACCAGTTTACTACGTAAGTAAGAGGCTCCTGGACGCCGAGTCAAGATACACCAAGATGGAGCAGTTAGCTCTCGCCCTAATGAGAGCCTCAAGAAAACTTCGGCACTATTTTCAGGGCCCACACAATACAGGTTTTGACAAACCACCCATCAAGGCACGCACTGCAGAAGCCTGAAACCTCTGGTCAACTCTTGAAATGGTCGGTGGAATTAAGCCAATTCAACATTGAATACGTGCCAAGGACATCAATCAAAGGATAGACGTTGGCAGATTTTGTGGCAGAATTTTTCCACAGGCCAGCAATATCAGGGGATGAAGGGATTAAAGAAATAGAGTTGGAACTCTACGTAGATGGGGCATCGAATGAAACTGGGTCGGGAGCAGGTATCATACTAATAAGCCCAGAAGGCCACAAAATTACTTGGGGTGGGTATGATTCAAATTCAAAGCATCAAACAATGAAGCAGAATGCGAGGCACTAATTGCATGATTATGGTTAGCAAGCCACTTGAAGATTGAAAGACTTGGCATTTTTAGTGACTCCTAGTTAGTGGTCGCACAAGTGAAAGAGTAGTATCAAGCACACAGTGAAAGGATGGGGGCAAACTTGAGAAAGGCAAAGGAAGAACTTACCAAGTTCAAAAGCCATGAGATACTGTAGGTACCAAGAGCCGAGAACGCAAATGCCGATGCCTTGGCCAAATTGGCATCCTCAAAGGATTCAGATATGTTAGGGGTCGTCCCCATCGAAGAACTAGAGAGCCCGACCATTGATGAGAAAGTGGAAGTCTTGACCACTCAAGTAGCTGGAAGTTGGATGACACCACTCATCCAATACTTGATAGATGCCAAGCTGTTCAACGATAGGGATAAGGCCAGAAGGGTCAAATATAGAGCTGTCAGGTACCTACTATATGATAACCTACTATACAGACGAGGCTTCTCAACACCTTTACAACGTTGCCTGGATGACAATGAGGCGTAAGTGGTCCTCCGGGAGATCCATGAAGGAGTGTGTGGTAATCACACTAGGGGACAATCTCTAGCTCTAAAGGTTTTGAGGCAAGGGTACTATTGGCCTATGCTTAAAAAAGATGCGTTTCAATACGCTCGGCGTTGTGATTAGTGCCAAAGATATGCCACGATTCCTAGAGCGCTCCCAGAGAACCTAACCTCCGTTCTTAGCCCATGACTTTTTGCCAAATTGGGGGTCGACTTGATCGGACCTCTGCACCTCGCCCTAGGAAGCTTTAAGTTTACCATCGTCGCCATAGACTACTATACCAAGGGGGCCGAGGCGAAAGCTCTTACTTCGACCACAGAGGTAGCTTGTACCAACTTTATGTGGTACAACATCGTGTGCAGATTTTGAGTTCTACACTCGCTTGTATCTGACAACGGAAAGCAATTTGACAATGCCTCGACGCGTAAATTTTGCAATGATTTAGGCATTCAAAAAGACTTCTCAGCTCCAATACATCCACAGTCCAACGGCCTAGTTGAGGCCGTTAACAAAATCCTGAAGCACACCCTGAAGAAAAGGCTGGATGACTTGAAAGGAAACTGAAGAACTCCCAAAGGTCTTGTGGGCATATAGGACGACGAGTCAAACTACAACATGCGAAACATCATTCTCTATGACGTATGGGGACGAGACAGTACTCCCCATAGAAATTGAGACGCCGACACTAAGGACGGTCGCTTATGAAGATGACACAAACGTCGAAGTACTAACCAAAGAGCTCGACCTATTGGAAGAAAAAAAGCTCGACTCTCAACTACGACTTGCCGCTTACTAACAAAGAATAACACGATACTACAACAAGAAAGTCAAACAAAGAATGTTCACCCCAGGAGACCTGGTATTAAAAAGAGTGACGCAGAGCACAAAACAAAACAAAAAATTGGTCCCCTGGGCCCGACTTGGGAAGGACCCTACCGTATAAGGGAGGTGCTACTCCCTGGGACCTACGTTCTGGAAAGCTTTGTCGGCAAATGGATTCAACACCCGTGGAATGTAGAGCAACTAAAACTATACTACCAATAGTGTACGAATTCTTACACATTTCAGTTATATTTGATAGTTTAATAGATAAATAAATTTATTCATTGAAAGTATTCAAAAAGACTACAAAGAAATCAACCCCTTAATAACATGCCTACCTAAAAATCAAGGTTTTCAGACAGACATGGGGGGTAGTAGAGTAGAAGTCTAGTCTACGGATCACAAAAGTATATATAAATATGCTAAACGCCAACTTCTCAAAGGAGGAGAGGCGATTACTTAGCAAATTTCAAGGAATTTACTAAAATAATGACCCTAAAGGGTATTTAAAACGATGACCCTAAGGGGTATTTAAAACGCGACCTATTAGCATCATGAACATCAACTTTTCTAAGGAGGAGAGATGATTACTTAACAAATTTCAAGAAATGTACTAAAATAATGACCCTAAAGGGTATTTAATACGACGACCTCTCTAAGGAGAGGGCAGTCTTCTAATTTGCTAGGGTAAGAGCCCTGAAGGGCACCAAAGACAGGAGATATAAAAATGAAAGCGGCAGTGCATTGTATTAAAAACAAAAATATATACATATTGGCGGGTTGAAAAACCCATTGTTCTTTAAAAAAAACTGACAGAAACATAGGAAATACGGTCTTCAAGCCCCGCCGCCACCGGCAAAGCTGTCTCCGCTGCCAGGCTAGGGAGAGCCCTCATCGTCAACAGGAGGAGGAGGAACATATAGAAAGCTCAAGTCCCACTCAGGGTGTTGTTGTTTGATCAGTTATACAATTTCTTCCCCGGCAGACTGAAAATCCTTTGTACGGATTTCAATAAGCTCTTTTGAAGTCATGAACTCCTCAATAATTTCCTTGGGCTTGGCGATGAAGTCTTTCGAGTTCTGGTAATTCTCAACGGCCGCAAGCTCGGCTTTATTCTTCCTCTTCTCCCCTTCAGCTATCCCCTCAGCAAAATATTTCTCTTTAGCCTCGGCCATCTCTTTCTCAGCTGCCTTTACCCACTTGACAATCTGCTCAACCTCAGCCTTCAATCGAGCCAGCTTATCTTGAAGGCTTGCCAGTTTGGCCACGGCCACATCCTTCTCCTCAATGGCAGTCGAGCACTTGGACTTGGCAGCATCAAGGAGAGATGTAAGTTTCACCTCCAGACTATCCATCTGATTTCCACGTTCCTCAACCTTGACTAGGTCAATAAGGTTAAGGACGACGAGGACAAGGCCCTAAAAGCAAATCATAAGTCAGAAAAGAAATTGAAGTCAAGTCTAAAAATAAACAGTTGATGCTTACGTGGATCTAGAAGGATATTTGTTTGCGCTGATGGTCCACTAGAGAAGAACGGGAGGCGAAAAGCTAATGTTTATCAAAAAATGACTTATATAGGGCCTGAAAGACCAGGGAGAAGCGGGGAGGAAGATTCAACATCGCCTCAATTTGGGCGTCGGAGACATCCTGGACCTGGAAAGTCGGGTCCATGACTTTCGCCTCAGGCAGGAGGAGGCGCTCCTTGGGCGGATGGGGAACCTCATCGACATCAGGAATGGGAACCATCAGCGTCCAGGTGCCCCCAGTTACACACACCTCCTCCGTACAAACCCGCTTAGGCGTAGGAGCCTCTGACGTTGACCCCGAGGCACCCCCTGAAGGCTTCTTCTTCCTCGGGACCGAAGAGGAAGCACCAACGCTGACCTTCGCCTTCCCCTTCGACTGAGGTCGGTTGCTGGTAGGAAGCTGAATGTTCAGATAAGCTATTTCTGCACAACTAAAAGTTAGAGGCATTGGGTCAACGAGGAATCATATCAACTAAAGGGGCAAGTCCAAAAGATTTACCTTTTACGTTCAAATGTAAAAACTCTTGAACGAGAGGGAGGTTTGTGGGATCCGAAAGAGGAAGAATCAGCCCTGCTTCCCTGAGGTTGGCCTCGGTTAAAGGACGTTAATATGGCGATCACCCTTTGGAATAGCAAAAGCCTCGTCAATGCTCGCCTGTCTATTCCCAGCTAGCTTCGGCTGATCGTGACTGACTGCATATCAAGATAATTGTCAGTGTTATAAGAGAAAGAGAGGAAGGACGAGAGTAATTTACTATGATTCTCACTTAGTCTCCCAAACGACGTTTGCACTTTCTGACGGTAGGGCCTGCGGTCTTCAGGGTGAAAGTTAAAGGGTCCCCTGACCATGAAGAACATGGGCTTCCAGCCGTGAGAAAAAGAGGAGATCCCTTGTATTAGTTTACCTAAAGATGGGCTTGGATCGCCCATGACTACCCAAATAAAACCACCCCTCGCACTTTGCGACGTGGCTCAACTTATATATATTCATAAATTTTTACAGCAACAGATCTACGTTAAACCGCTAACTCCACAGAACCCAGGCACCGACGAAGCAATACCAAAAATTCAGCGCCAGTTGAGCAAGGGAAATGGCATGATGATGGCAAAAATCCTTCACGAAGGGATGAACTAGCAAAGTCATCCCTGCAGTGAAGGCCCGGATATATACTGGGAGATACCTAGGAGAAGGAAGGCTAGATCTAAAGTTTATATCCGGGAGAAGGTAATCAAACCATCTCCCGTCTATGTGCCCTTCTTTGTATGCCCGAATGATGTCCATATTTCGAGTCTTCAGAACTGTCTCGTCGGCCGTAAAGAAAGGCTGGTCTGGGTCTCCACTCATACCAGCCAAGGAGGCGTCCATGACGGAGGCGGCGAATCCACACATTTCTCCCCTTACTAGGGAACCTTCACCGCTGTCATCTCCCTCGACCAGAATGTCAACGCTATCAATCTCCCTCGCTTCTGCCGCGTAGTCCTCGACTTCCCTAAGGACGGAGTCATCGACTATTGAAGAGGATATCCACGAAGCTTCGGCGGCAGAGGGAGAGTCTGGCCTTACAATAGACGAAGGGCTCTCTTGACGGTTCGATGGTTTAGGAGACATTGTTCTAGTATAACAAAAAAAAAAAAGGGGATGATATGATGAGCTAAGTTAAAAGCCTAAGTCGAGAGGGAAAGGATAAGCAACGGCAACGGTGATTGTTTAAAACCACCAATGACTGCCAAAGATATGAGAATGCCGATCACTCATAAAGGCGAAGATCGTTCACAAGAAAAGAACAATGAACGCTCTTGGGAAACCCAGGTTTCCAAGCCAAACCATCCCAAATCCAAAACCTCAAACTCTTTACGAACGATCAAAAACCTAAAAGCTAGCCTATAAGGGTTCAGATGTACGTAAAGTAAGTCTTTTTAACCTCCTAAATGTCTACGTTAAGCCTAAAGCACATAATGATCCAACAGTTACCAAGTAAGAAAAAGCAGAGGATAGAGGGACTTATTAGGAACTTGAGGAATGGCAAAATCTGGAAGCTTAACTCGAAAGAACTTCGCGAAACATCGAAGGGAACGAGAAAGGTGGGTAATGGAGGATTCTAGAAAAATTTGGGCAGAGTAACGACAGTTATCAGATGTTTGGACAGAGATGGTCTCGGTTTGAAGCATACTTTTAAAGGAAAACGAGCCCTTAACCCCTGGCCGTTGAATAGAATCCCAGTGAATCCAATGGCGAGGGCAACCGGTCAAAATTGAACGGTAGTAACAAAGGCGGGAAGCTAAAAAGATGCGATCCAACGGCTCAGATCCATCCATTTAAATGAAGGCTCACGTCAGCATAGCGATTGAACTGATGTGACATTTGCACTTCTCGAAGGATTTTTGAAGCACTAGAGCCATCATTGTGAGGGAGGCTCAGAGTTAGGCTCCCACGCCCGAAGCAGACAAGCGAAGTGCCAGAGCGAATCCCATACCTAACTCGAGGTAGTTCAAAGAAAAACCTCGACCTGGGGGGCAGTTATTGTGTGATAAAATATACACTAACACGTCAGACAGCGTCTATGCTCCACATGGCCCCATGCTTGCCATGTCACGTAGCCATCGACGCCTGAAATTAATTCCCCCTATATTGTATAAGAGCTGAGTGCATAAAAGGGGGGGGGGGGGGGGTT
>NW_010361555.1:304361-346615 GCF_000414095.1 Morus notabilis
GTGTAGGTGGTGGGGGGGGGGGGGTTTGAGACCGTCGACCCTATAAATAGTCGAGGCCTGTGTAACTTGTTCGTCAAAGTACCATGATAGGGTCAATGGAGAGAAAGGCCACACTTGACAAAGTATATTGCAGGTGCAGAGGGCAGAACGCAAGCAATTGGGCCCGAATTCCAAGAAAGACCTCTGAGGTGGCAAGCTGGAGATCCTAAGGTTGCGTATGAGTTTGGAAAAAGTCAGTTGTGCAGGGAATGATTACAAATCCCTAAACCGCCTAGAACAGACCAATGGGAGTTACAGAGGATCTGCAGAGCTGTAATAGGGGGACAAATTGGATGTGTGAACAATCCAAAAGGGACTGGCAAGCTACAGTCTAGGTATATGAGATGGTAGGCCACTTGAGTAAATGGGCAACTTGAGAGGATAGGCCACTCGAGAGAAACCGTCAAAAGGCCCCAAAGACAGCTCATCCAAGGGGGATGTTAATGGGTAATCTATAAACTATAAAAGGGGCAAAGCCCCAGAGAAGAGAGGATTTTTTTTATGTAACCTGTGAAGAATAGAAAATGAATACAATACAGTGAATGTAGCTCTTTTTTCATAAGGGTGAACTATTATAAAATTTATGTGCATTTTTTACTTTCATTAAAACACAGCACCAAATACTCTTCACAAATACGTCCAAAGCATAAACACATATTTTAGAATATTCAATTAAATTAACGTCTTTAACCGGTGTCCCAACGGACAAAAGAAGGGTAATCCGGTAAGTCTTGTTGGCAAAAATCGACCGTCAACATTATCTAACACACGACATGATTGCAACAAACCAAGGAAGAAAAAAGTAACAAAATGAAGAGTAGTTAATTGTTCATATGAATAAATATTTCAGATCAAAAGATAAAAATAATATTAAAAAACATGTCCTAAGAAAAAAAAACACGATTTGTCCTTTTGCCTTTGAAACTTCGAAAGTGTTTGTCATTTGACAAGTTTCAGTTTAGAAAAACAAAAATGATTCTTGTTAATTGTTATTCAAAACACGGTGTCGTTTAATTCCGAGATATTTTCTAATTTGCTTGGATGAAAGACGTATTTTGCGGTCTTGTGGTGTATAATATAGATGGTGTTTTCCATCAAAGCGGATCCATTTTGTTTTGTTTTGTTTTGTTTTTTTCAAATTTTTTATGTTCGTTTTTAACTATAAGAACGACATTAATTTGTCATTCATAGTTGTGTTGCCGTTTCTAATCCGTACGATATGTCATTTGTACATAAAGCTTGCATGCACATAAAAAGACGTGTTGTTTCTTTGTGCTGATTATTGTGTTCTACTGTTTTATTATCGTTTCCTTGTGTTTTGGTGTTTCTTCTTCTTTTTCTGGTTTTTCTGCAAAGATTAGCGCTAAGAAAAAGGGAACGATACTGCCCTCTCTTGCAAAACTGATCCTGACCCTTCCCTTCCTCAAAGGTTTCGTCTCGAGATTTCTTTACCAAATCGCCATCACCGCAAGCCCTAATCCAGTTTTGGTGTTTCTTCTTCTTCTTCTTCTTCTGGTTTTTCTGCAAAAAGCTCGCAACGATATCGATGTCCAATCCAGGTTTGTTACGAATCTACACCTTTTTTTCTTTTTCGGAAATGAGTTCTTAGGGTTTTATGTTCTGGTGTTGCAGTTCCTATGTGGAGAGGTGGAACCGGCCGAGCCATTCTCGCGGGCGGCCGGACCAGGGTCAGAATCGTCGTGGCCGGAGATTGCGGTACCGGAAGATCCAGCCTGATCGCCACGGCCGCCGCCATGAATCCCAATGTGAATGTACCGCCGCTGCTTCCACCAATGATATTGCTGCAGGAATCCTTCCAGCCGAAAGCTCCGCTGACGCTTGTCGATACTTCTTCTCGGTATGAATTTTATTTCTTAAAGTCAGCGAAGTATGTTTGCAAACAAAATTTAGCAACTTGAAATTCGCGAATTATTATTATTATTACTACTACTACTACATATTACAACTTTAGGGTTCAGGGCGGTATATATATATATTTTTTTTATTTTTTTTTTGTCAACCAGTACTGTAGATTTTTGTAAAGTTGCTGCAGAATTGAAGCAGGCTGATTCCGTTGTTCTTACTTACGCTTGCTATCAACCGCATACCTTTGATCGATTAAGTACTTTCTGGCTTCCCAAACTTCGTCTACTTGAGGTTTCTTTCTTTGTCATTTCTATTTTTATATACTTTTTGGTTCCATCAGCATTCAGCATAATTATCATGATGGATTGGAGTATTTCCAGAAATTTCTCTGGAACGAGAGAGAATGGGGGAAAAAAAAAAAAGAAGAAAGAAACTTAAAGACTTCAATTTAATTAAGCTTATGAAGCCATATATTTTACAGCGTTTGGGGTTTTCTTTATGTTGCAGGTGAAGGTCCCAGTTATAGTTGTGGGTTGTAAACAAGATTTGAGAGATAAAAACCAGCAGTTTAACCTGGAGCAAGTGATGTCACCATTAAAGCAACAGTTTCCGGAGATTGAAAATTACATGAGTGTTCGGCATTGACATATTCTCGGGTCTGTATAGAGACTCTTCTTTGCCCGAGCCCTTTTTTTCGTTTTCGTTTTTTTTGTTTTTCTTTCTTTTTTTGTTAAAGCACTCAAATCTTTCATGCTATCAAAATGTGCCACCCTTGCTATCTTATGATCATTTAGTTTAGTAAGTTTTTAAATTGGAATTCTGGATTCACTCCTTTATTCATGTTCCATTGGGTCTCAGGATTAGATTTGAAAATTTCTGCATCATAGACTTCCACACTAGAAACTGATTCAATATCATATAACTTGCATATAGTTTGGCTGCTCAATTAGCCTGAGCAATTTCTTACTACTATGTTTCTTACATTGCAACTCTTACACTGTCTGTGTGGTGTCATTTTGCGGATTCGAAACGTTTTTTACCGTGCACATGCACCTGTGCTCTATCCACTTGGCCCAGTATTTGATCCAGAATCACAAGAACTGAATCCTCGATTTGTGCGTGCCTTGAAACGGATATTTATTCTTTTTGACCATGACAAAGATGGAGCTTTAAGTGATGCAGAGCTCAATGACTACCAAGTTAGTTTTTTAATGCAAATTTTATAGTCTAGATTTTATTCTGAGGTGGCAATTCGAAATAACATCCCTAGTGTTAAAACAATTTTTCTTAGCTTGAGTTCATGATAATTTATGTTTGAGATGAATGTAATAGCTAACTTTTTCTATAAACAGGTTAAATGGTCCAATGGCTCTTTGTCGCGTGACCAAATTGTGGCACCCAAGAAGGCTGTGCAATACCATTTTCCCAGTGGAGTCAATAAGCGTGGGTTTACCCCCACAGGATTCCTCTTCTTGCATAAACAACTTATAAAACTTCGTCATCTCCAAGCAACTTGGATTGTCCTTAGAAGATTTGGATACAATAATGATATAGAACTTGCAGATGAACTCATTCCGTCTCCATTGAAACAGACTCCTGATCAGGTGATAACTTATTGAGGGAAACTACACTTTGTCAGCCACATTTGCTTATCAAGTTTTTATATTGCTTCTATTGTGTGTTGCTATTTCAATTCACGTTGAAGTGAATAATATCTTGACTAATACGCTGTAAGAGTATCAGTCTCTAATTTATTGAGTTCTATCTTTGTTTTTATCTTATGGGTATCTTGGATGCAATGCTTATGGACTCTCGTGTCTCGCTTGCAATGATTGCTTTTTTGGACTTGCAAATATGATATATGAAGCATTAATCTTCTTCTTCTTCCTCCTCTTCTTTTTTTTTTTTTTTTTTCCTGATGGGCTTTGAAAGTCTCACCGGTATGATCTACGGTTGAAAATTTAAGACGAGTTGGACCTATTTGAACTTCCTTTATGATGATAGTTTTGTTCCCTTTTTGTAACTACTGCTTGGTATCTATACCACCCATGTTTCATTTCTCTAGTATTATTTATTCTATTTTAACGGATCTCTTAGAGCACATGAAATTTGTATAAACTGCTTACAGTAAAGCATTATACGTGCAGATTGTGGAGTTGACTAATGAAGTCATTGAATTCCTCAAATGAATCTTTTACTTGTTTGACAATGATGGGGTATGTTCTTTTCTAAATTTATCCTATCGTCTTTCGGTTATTTGGTGCAACAAGTTCTATGCATTTCTCTGTCCTATTGTTTCTTTTCATTTTAGTACTTCGCTTAACTCTTTCAATCATGATGACTGTATTCTGCTTTCCACCAGGATAAAGCACTCCAACCTCATGAACTAGAAGAGCTATTTTCTACTGCTCCAGAAAGGTAGTTAAAAATTTGAGATCTATTATTGGGATCTTTCACTTGGTTTGTCTCTACTAATATTCTATGTGATATCCTATTTGGCTTTTCGACAAAGATTTGCTGATTGACAGATTGGTTATCTATGATTCTTCTGATTATCTTATATCTTTTTGCTTAGAATAATTAACTTTACTTTACTTGTGCTACCATCTTCGGGAGTTTGACTTTTTTTTTTTCTCTTTTAAATGACAGTCCTTTTAGGAAAGCTCCCTATGAGGATGCAGTAGAGAGAAATGCAATTGGAGGGCTATCACTTGATGGATTCTTATCAGAGGCCTTACTTTTTATTTAGGATCCGTAGTGACTCTATGGATTATTTATTTATTCATTTATTTTTATACCCCTTTGACTGATGATGAAGTTTTGTATATATTTTCCGTGTGAAAAATTTAGTGTTGGAAGACGTTTGACTATGCATGAAGTTGGCAGAATGTAGACATTCATCTATTTTTATACCCCTTTGAGTGATGATGAAGTTTTGTATATATTTTCCGTGTGAAAAATTTAGTGGTGGAAGACGTTTGACTATGCATGAAATTGGCAGAATGTAAGACATTTTAGAATGCATTTAAAAATCATATTTGTCATCTTTAACCCTGTTCACTAGTGTCTTAAATTTCTGTTTTGCAGTGGGCGCTCATGACACTCCTAGATCCAACTTTAAGCATGAAGAATCTGGCGTACATCTGTTTTTCTGGTGATATTTCCTGCTATCCGTGTGACTAGGAAGAGGTGTTTAGATCGAAAGAAGCTACAATCGGAAAGAAATGTTTACTAATGCGTCGTTTTTGGCCCTAAGAAGGCTGGAAAGTCTGCATTCCTCGACTCTTTTCTTGGAAGGTTGTCTTCTGAATGATTTTGATTGTGATTTCCAGCTAATCCAACTTTGTGAAGCAAATAATAATCGATTTTTTTCCCTTTTTTGTGTGTAAGAGCAGGCCTATCTCTGATGCCTACAAACCAACCACAGAAGAGCGTTATGCAGTGAACATTGTTGATTTTGAATTATATATGATGAGTACTAATCATCTCGTTGGTTGTCCTGTATCCTTGGTTGTTTCTTCATGCGCTTGACTAATTTATCTAAGAACCCCCTTCATTCTGTTCCCCTGTATGTCATTATGCTTAAATTGAAATTTCAATTAGGATTTTAAAGCATCAGTTATTTGGTCTAAATTTGTATCTATATTAATTTGTTTGCAGGGAATAAATAAAAAATAAATAAATAAATAAAGAAAAAAAAAAAAAAACCATTGTGTTAAAAGAAATTCCTGAAGACAGAGTTAAAGAATTGCTATCAGACAAAGAATCCTCGGCTGCTTGCGACACAGCAGTGTTTGTTTTTTGACAGGTAAGCAAGAAGGCCTCAGTGGTCGTTACATTTAATAATAATCTAGTTAATCATGGCATCTTATTGTATTTTTTACAAGACTGAATCTTTTTAGATGACAAGAGATCTATGTCTTTTATGTTCTTTTTTTTTTTTTTTTTAATTGTCCAATTGAGTTATCTAAACTAGCTCAGTTTTTTTATCTGTTTTATGGCTTACGCTAAATAGACTATAAAAATACAAGATTATTGCCTTCTCAATGGTGTTTCAGAAATTTCTTTGTTGAAGATGCACGATAATGTAAAACTTTTGGGTGGATTTGACGTCTTTAATGAGCTTAGGCTTGTTGAGAGCATATGCTGGCATGTACAACCACGCTTTCTTACTTTTGTATGATTAACACTAATGTTTTATAATTTTAAGCACTTTTATGAATATCTAAGATTTTTTTTTTCCCTCTTTCCTTTGCGAACAGTTCTGATGAATCATCAAGGAGGAGGGCGACTGAGTTGTTGGTTGAAGTTTCTAGTCATGGTGAGGATACTGGATTTGAGGTGCCTTGCCTTGTTGTTGCAGCTAAAAGTGATTTGGTTTCATTTCCATTGGCCATACAACATTCTACAAGGGTGTGTGTACTATTTTGAACATGTTTTCTGAATTTTGTAGTAGTGAGCAATTGTTTTTACGGAAATAGCAGGAAATAGGCCAATATGAAAAGCTTAAGAAAGTATATAGGCCAATTTTTAGTTATAGAAATTAATAGACCATAACTTGTTAAGTTATGGTTCATAACCAGATAAGTTATGGATAAACTTGTCAAGTTATGGTTCATAGTCAGACAAGTTATGGACAAAAACTGTGAATTATGAACAATAACTTCTCAAGTTATGGTTCATAACTAGACAAGTTATGGACAAAAACAGTAATTTAGCCTATTTATTAACTTATGTAAACTATTGGCCTATTAATTTTAATTTATCTCAAGTCTTGGCTTATTTCCCTCTTTCTCCCTTGTTTTTAATGGTCTTCTAATTTGTGTCAATTATATTGGATGTCTTGCCTTAATTTGTTTGTCTCTCCTTTTTTTCTTGTGTGACATTTATTCTAATCTGGATTTTTTTTTTCTTTTTGACTGGGCAAAGGTTTCTCAAGCCAACAATTTGTTGGAGCGTGCTTCTTTCAATTTAGTGCTCCTGTTGGCTGTTGTTGTCACTGGGGCTTCTTTCGATTTTTTTTTTTTTAATTTATTTATAATTATTTACGATTGGGTTTATGGTTATAAATATATTCATTCCTAGGAAGGTCACGATTTATGTGTTAGTATCTTTGAGAACTCGGATGCATCTACGCTTTGATGAATATTAAGGGACTGATATGTGATTCCACATATTCTTGGTGTGCCTTGTTATTTTGAAACAAACTGTGTGCATAGTTAAACTACTCACTTGTTGAGCGTAGAGCTCACTAGGATTTCTTGTGTTGCAGGAAAACTTAAAGCTAAAGTGGACTTGAGTTGGAAAGCTGGTAAGACTTGTGATAAAAAATCCTTTTAATTATAAGAAAAATTTAGAAAATATTGTAGACTTCACCCTTCAAATTGCAAAATTTCCAACGCTCATTCAAATTGATGCTTTTTTGCTCTGAATAAGTAATAAAAGATTCCTAAGTTAGGATGATTTTACTTTTCACTGTTGTTATGTTTGAATACTTGTTTAATGGATTTTATCTCTGATCATTTGGCATTATTCATTGCACGAGTTGATTTTTTACTGAATTGAAAAAAAAAAAAAAAAGTTGCATCAGTAGTGAAAACAGCTTGCGGGAAATTTTTTTGGAAACATCTAATTAAGAGGCTTTGCATATCAGAAAAGAAATAGTAAATAAAATAAGAATGGTTGCCAAGATGGAATCTGAATGCCTAGTTGGCAGACGTAACAGTACTGTATAATAGAGACTAAATTTGGCGTTAGGAGGTTGTTGTATCTGGTTGTTGACTGGATTTGAGCTAAATCTTGCCGCTAATCATTTCTACTGATTTGATTTCATGATCCAGTTTTTGATTTTTGTTTCTGTGCTTGGTTTTCTTATTAAGATATTGTTCTGATGCTATTTGGACTGCGTTTGCCTTGTGATTTCTTTTTGACTTCTGATTTAACAATTTTCAGTTGTGTGTTTGGATCTTTTGTCAAAAAAAATTTGGTTATGTTTGAATATGAGATTGTTATTGATAATCTGCATTTTGCAAATATTATGTTTATTGTTTTTTGCTTTGCTCTCATGTTTTGATTGAGGACTCTTAACGTTGTTGGTGATTTTGGTATTTTCTAGTCCCAACACTTTTTTTTATTACCACTGTGACTCGGCTACTTGATGTTATGGAGGAATATCTCAACTGGAAACAGTATTGGTACCTTCGGTTGGACGAACATACAAGATTTTGAGATCTGAGATTTGTTTTGTAGATTTGATATGTTGTTTTTTACTGATTTTTTGTATTTTTCTATTGTTCAATATTTGTTGTGTTTGGATTATTCAATTTAATATTTATTGCTGCTTTCAATATAGTGATACTTGTTTTTTTTTTTTTTAAATAATCTTGTAGATTATGAGGTATAATTAGGCAAATTATTGACCGATGTCGGCTCCGGCGACCGACGCCGGAGTCAGAGATAGTCTGTCATTTTTTAGTTGAAATTTAAAAATAATAGATTATGGATAATAATATGACAAATTATGACCGGTCAGCAATCAACGACTGAAGGCTGGCGGCTGCCATAATCTGGTATATTATAAATTATAATCCGTCAGATTATCACTGATGGCCAGCTGCATATTGTAATGTACACATATGTCCATTTTACAGAGGATAAAAAAACGTCCACAAATTGGGATAAATTAAAGACATGTTCTAAATACGGGGTTTAAAAATGATCATTTTGTATAACTATCTTTTTTTTTTTGTGATTTATTTATTAGATCTTTGACTGGTTCTAGTAAAAAATAGTAGAAATTCATGAGCCAATGTTGAGGATCAAACATCTAAGGAAGCTCAATTTCAAAAGAATATTAGTCTTCTTTTCTTAAAATTTTATGGCTCTTTTGTGAACTCCTAATATTAATGACTAATTTTTGTAGTGATAAATATGTAAACGTTAAAAGTTTCAACTTTTCTCTATTTTTTTTCGTGTCAATTTCAGAATTTGACTTTGACTCGAAACCACCCCGCCGCATGTTACCATTTAATATGCACTTTAAAAAAAAAGAGTAATTTTTCTTTTATTTGTTTCCTGCATATTGTTATTCTTATTCTACGCTCTAAAAATCACAACTCAATACCTAAACTAGTAACGAGGCCTCACACAAGAATTTGTTGACAATCACATTGAAGAGTGCAAGCTTTTCACCCCCAGCCTCACCTTCTTCCCAAGAAGCCTGCGTTATTAATCAATAATCATAAGCCAATCAATCAATCCATACCAAAATTCGATACGTACCCCTTTTATAATATTAATTTACATATGATCCTAACAAAAATACATATATTAATTAGCATGTTAGTTGGTAAGCAAACTGCAATACACACACATATAAATATATATATATATATATATATATCAGCCCCAACGCAGACATACATGTATATATCTCAGTCCTAAACAAGTTTAAGGATAAAGTTGACGTGATTAAATAAATAAAACAAACAAGGAAATATACATGGGTGCATATTAATAAGTGGTAAGGGTCTTGGGGACAACTTTGGGGATAAATTTGATGGATAAGAAGTGAGTATACGTGCTCTTTGAGTTCAGTAGCCATCTCGAAGGGAAATATCGAACCTGTTTGGTAGCGTTTTTAAAATGATTTTGTTTTTGGTATAAAAGTGAAAATGCAATCGTTTTGAGAATCATACTGGAACCGATTCTAAAATTGCATTTTTTTAAAAGTGAAAAGATTTATTATACAGGCCAAGCGAGAAGACTCAATAGGCACAATCTCAGAAATACAAGACAGAACTTCTTCTAACCAAAACTGGTCACAAGCATTAGAAAAACACACTACGAGCAAACGTGTGGGCTGCCACATTTCTGAACCCAGAAACATGGCAGTAAGAACCACTGCTCCCTCTATCCAGCAGAAATTCAATATCTTCCATAATGACCAACGCAAATAGCAGATTTGTATCTCTAATACTGCTATCTGCACTGATGGAGTCACATTCTATGTTAGACCACGTTTGTTTGACCGTATTATAAATCGTATTGTGTAATAATATATTAATATAATGTTTTGTGTGCCATCTTATTTTATAAATTAATACGGTTCATGTCGTATTATTAAAAATAGTCATTTTTAGCGTATATCGTATTGTATTGTATTAATTATTATTCTATAATAGATCTATGATTCACGTCGGGATTGGACACAACTGGGGGTCGGTGTCGGGCCAACATATAGTAATGTCGGAGCCTATAATTGTTTAAAAATTAAGGGGGCGTATCAAATTTATATTTTCTAAGAATTACATTTTAACCCCTCAATTTTTAAGTGGAGAGTAGTAACGCCATGTTCATTTCACTGATTAGAGTTTAGAATTCGAGTTTTATTACAGTAAAAAGCTCTCAGAAATAGACATATCTAACTTTTTTACTACAATAAAAAGCTCTCATATAAAATCACAATAAAGCCAAAACATTCAGTAAAAGCATTCAGTGGGCTGATTCAAAACATATGGGCTGAGGTTAGAAATATACATGCCACGGTGGGGCCAAGAGAAGATCAGAAATTAGTTAACTTGATTCAAGCCATAAATAAGGCCGTACAGAATTAAGGGCAGGAACAGGAAACTTTACTTGATAAATCAGATCTGGAACTTTCCTTATTCTTTTTAGATCATTAGTTTCCTGATTGTAATAGGTTAAGTTAATTTTCTTATTCTAGGCTACTACTTTCCTGATCGTAATAGGATAATTTACTTTCCTTGTAATAGGATATTACTTTCCCGATTGTAAGGTATTATCGCCAAAAGTTTGTTTCCTTTTCTTTTTATGGCCGTTTTTGGGTTCAGCCTATATATAAAGGCAAGTAAGAACCAAGTATTGTAACTTCAGAAGATTAATAATAAGATTAAAGTGAGGTTGTTCCTTTTTTATTCTTCAGAGAACTCTTTCCGAACTCTCAGGGTAATTTCTCCTTGTGGCATTCGAACTAATACCTTTGGTTCGCGGCTTATATAGTCTTTGGGTCAAGATTTCATCTTCTTATACCTCTGGTTCGCGTTTCGTTATAAACGTTGGGTCAAGGTCCATCCAACTACAAGTCTGTATTTTTTGCTTTTATGGGCATTTTAACAAGTATTGTTGCATGGTTTCAACGCAAGTCGCTTGGGGTTCGCATCATCTCTTAACATGAGTTCGATGCTGGAATTTCTGAATGATCTAAACATGCTCATAAGGATCCTAAATGGCAATTAGATCAAAGCGGAATTGAAATAAACAGATCGAGATAAACACCTCCGGCCATTGAAGCTCTTGGTGGAAGAAGAGAAAACTCGGGTTTTTAGTTCTTCTAAACCTCTTCAATCTCTCGTTTGATGGTGTATACTCTAACTGAATGGAGATAGTAGGCTTAGGGTCCCAAAACTAATGTGCTCTGTCCTCTTTTATAGACTCTGCCCATCACAGAGTCTTTCTCAGACGTGCACTGAACGTGGGCAACGGTGGACAACTGAAGATGAACGTGACTAATCACGTTCCTTAAGTGGGGAAATAGAATGGACCACGTTCTGAGGATTGTTTTGTTTGGTTACCGAAACTTAAGGGAGAAAGAAATCCAACATTCTCTCACTTGGTCCATATATTCCATCGTTCACCACAGTAAGAAATAAAATACATGAATCATGGCGATAGGTCCTCTAAAACGAGTATTATCTTCCATGTATTACAATGCATAATATTTCTCAATAATAGCCATATAACTTAATGAATAAATCTTATGTTTATTCTAGGTCCAAACATTAATGATATTTCTCAACAAATAAATGAATGTGTACACAAGGAAAATAAATATGAGAAAACATCACAAATAGAGTTTCATTAAAAATAACATTCGTTCTTACAACGAAAATCACATAAAGGAACCAAGTCCCATTCTATCTACATGATCCTTAAATTTCAATGGTGGCATGCCTTTAGTCAAAGGATCAACAATCATCAATTCAGTGTTAATGTGTTCAATAACCACTGTTTTATCCTTAACACGTTCCCTTATGGCTAGATACTTGATGTCGGTGTGCTTGCTTCGACTACCACTTTTGTTGTTTTTAGCCATAAAAACAACAGCTGAATTGTCACAATATATCCTCAATGGCCTAGAAACCGAATCTACAATTCTAAGCCCAGAAATGAAACTCTTCATGCATACACCATGCGAGGTAGCCTCAAAACAAGATACGAACTCAGCCTCCATAGTGGAAGTAGCAATCAATGTTTGCTTTGCGCTTCTCCAAGATACAGCTCCACTGGCTATCATAAAAACATATCCTGAAGTTGATTTAAGCGAATCAATGTAGCCAGCGTAGTCTGAATCAGAGTAGCCAATCACCTCCAAGTTTTCAATCCGTCTGTATGTAAGCATGTAGTCTTTGGTCCCTTGAAGGTATCTCAGCACCTTCTTTGCAACTTTCTAGTGGTCCACACCTAGATTCCTCTGATATCTTCCTAACATCCCAACAGCAAATGCAATGTCAGGTCTCGTGTAGACCTGAGCATACATCAGGCTTCCAACAGCTGAAGCATAAGAAATGTTTTTCATTTGTTCCCGTTCAAGATCATTCCTCGGGCACTGGTTCAAATTGAACCTGTCACCCTTCACAATAGGAGCTATACTGGGTGAACAATCTTTCATCTGAAATCTCTCTAAAACTTTATTGATATAGGTCTCTTGAGACAGACCCAAAATACCTCGAAATCTATCTCTGTGTATTTTGATGCCAATGACATACGACGCATCACCCATATCCTTCATGTCAAAGTTTTCAGAGAGAAATTGTTTCACTTCATATAGCAAACCCTTATCATTGGTTGCAAGTAAAATATTATCCACATATAGAATAAGGAAACAAATCTTGCTCCCACTGACCTTCTGGTATATACATTGATCCATGATGTTCTCCACGAATCCAAATGAAGAGATAACATCATGAAACTTCAAATACCATTGACAGTAGGCTTGTTTCAATCCATATACGGATTTCTTGAGCTTGCACACCAAATGCTCACCACGACTAGAAGAGAATCCTTCTGGTTGTTTCATGTAAACTTCTTCTTCTAGTTCTCCATTGAGAAATGCCATTTTTACATCCATCTGTTGCAACTCTAAGTCAAAATGTGCAACTAATGCAAGAATAATACGAAGAGAATCTTTCTTAGATACAAGAGAAAAGGTCTCATTGTAGTCGATTCCTTCCTTTTGAGTGAATCCTTTAGCAACGAGTCTTGCTTTATATCTTTCAATGTTGCCCAATGAGTCTTTCTTTGTCTTATAGACCCATTTACATCATATGGCTTTGACACCATCAGGCAACTCAACAAGATCCCATACTCCATTAGTTGCCATAAAATTCATCTCTTCTTTCATGGCATCATATAAATTTGATTCTTTGCTATCCATGGCTTGTGAAAACGTTTCAGGATCATTTTAGGCTCTAATGTTGTAGTCAGACTCTTGTAGATACACAGCATAATTACTAGTTATTGCTTATTTCCTTACTCTAGTAGATGTCCTTAAAGTTGTATCAATATTTTCTGGAGGATCATGTTATGCAACTGGTTGTTCAATAATTTCTGGCAATTCTTGAACATCTTGATCTACTGGATTGTCATCAGTAGTTTATGGAGCTTCAACAATTGGTTGTCCAACATCTGTTTGAACTTGATGGGTGTTGTGAATGACAATCAATCTGTCACTTAAAGTGGAAGGCTAAATATCAGTATGATTTCTTTCAGAAACAATGTCCTGAAATCGATCACTCCCACTAATTAAGTCATTCTCAAGAAACTTTGCATTTCTTGATTCCACAATCCTAGTGCTGTGAGATGGACAGTAGAATCTGTATCCCTTAGACCTTTCAGCATATCCGATAAAATATCCACTAATGGTACTTGGGTCCAGTTTCTTTTCATGTGGGTTATAAACTCTTACTTCAGACGGGCATCCCCAAACGTGCACATGTTGCAAACTCGGTTTCCAACCTTTGAATAACTCAAAAGGCGTCTTTGGAACAGCCTTGGTTGGAACTCGGTTCAATATGTACGCAGCCGTTTTAAGAGCTTCTGTCCACAAGAATTCAGGAAGCTTGGAGTTGCTTCGCATACTCTGTACCATGTCCATTACGGTTAGGTTTCTTCTTTCTGCCACACCATTCTAGTCTGGAGAACCAAGCATAGTATATTGGGCAACTATCCCATTTTCTTGAAGAAACTTTACAAATGGATCAGGTGCTTGTCCATTTTCAGTGTATCTATCATAGTATTCTCCACCTCTATCTGATCTCACGATCTTAATTTATTTTCCACATTGTTTCTCTACTTCAGCCTTAAAGACCTTAAAGGCATCCAACGCTTCGTTCTTGTTATGAAGCAAGTAGAGATACATATAACGTGAGTAATCATCTATGACTGAGATGAAGTATTTTGGACCTTATGAGTCCATGTCTGGATTACAAATATCTGTATGTATGATTTCTAATATGTCTGTACTCCTTTTTGTACCTTTCTTGGATTTGTTAGTCTGCTTTCCCTTAATGCAGTCCACACAAGTTTCAAAATCTGTAAAATCAAGAGTACTGAGTACTCCTTCATTTACCAATCTCTTAATCCTTTGAATGGAGATATGCCCTAGTCTCCGGTGCCATAACATAGAGGAATTGTCATTTATAACACTTCTTTTAGTGCAAGTGTGAACATGCATAGCATTATAAGTGATATTATTTTACAAGTTAATAGAGAAAAGACCATCAAATAATGTACCATTTTCAATAAAATTAGATTTATAAAACAAATTGAAAGAAGTTTCATTAAAATTAAAGGAATATCCCAAAGGTACAAGTCTTGAAACTGAAATTAAATTCCTAGAGAAACTTGGAATATAAAATGTCTTTTCTAAATTCAAAATAAAATCACACTTAAAACTAAACTGCATGTTCCAACAGCCTCCACATGTGAGCGCATCTTGTTCTCTGAATAAATGCACTGCTCACTTTCCACTGGCTTCCTTAGGTTTCGCATACCCTGCAAGGTATTTGAAATATGGATTGTATAACCATAATCAATCCACCATGTGTTATAAATAACATCAACCATATTAGATTCATAACAGACAAATGAGATTGGTATACCTTTCTTCTCAAGCCATTTCTGGAATTTAGTGCAACTCTTCTTCATGTGGCCCTTCTTCTTGCAGAAAAAGCACTTGGATTCCTTCTTGATTCCACCTTGGGGCGCTATTTTACCTTTCCCCTTCCTTTTGGCTTGATTCTGATCCTTTCCTTCCATTGCCATCAATGCACTTTCTCTTATTTCCATTGACAGCCTACCCTCTTCCTGAACACACATGGTCAGAAGTTCATTGATTGACCATTTATCCTTATGTGTGTTGTAGGATATCTTGAAGGGTCCGTACTAATGTGGAAGAGTGCTCAGGATGTAGTGCACAAGGAAAGAGTCAGACATTTCAACCTCAAGTGTCTTCAGTTGAGCCGCAATGTCTCTCATCTACATGATGTGCTCACGCACCCCTCTCACAGTAGTGAGTCTTAAGGATGAAAACTTCATAATTAGGGTGCTAGCAAGTGCCTTATCTGAAGACTCAAACTGTTCATCAATGGCCTTCAGTAATGCCTTAACATTGGTATGCTGATCAACTGAACTACGAATGCCAGCAGAGATCTTGGTATTAATGAACATCACACTGAGGCGATTAGATCGCTCCCATTGTTCATAAAAAGCAATTTCATTTGGAGTGCTGGTCGGAGTAATGACTGGTTCGTCTTTTCTTATAGCATAATCAATGTCCATCCACCCTAAATGAAGAAAGACTCTCTCCTTCCACATCTTATAGTTATCACCCCTCAGTTTAGGAATGTCACACTTCATATCAGAGAAATTCGCAGGTTGCATAACTGCATAAAATTAAACACATGCTTATAATTAAAATTTTGAGACTCATAAACTTATATCATGTTTTACCAATGTAAATCATGTTCTATGAATCTAGTGACATAAAACTTGCCTGTGGGCTAAAGTTTTAACTCAATTAGATCCATCTGCGACCTTATGATAAAACTATCAAATTATGCTTTATTTCCTAATTCTTGTGGGTAAATTAAGAAATTTAATTTAATTTTCTATTCTAATTAATCATACAAATATAATAAAAATTCCTGTGGGATAAAATTTATTATATTACAGATGATTAATCACAATTAATGTCATAATGTAATCCCGAAACATTTAATATATATAATTTTAAGTAAATAAAAATGTTGTGGCTACTCTCTAATTAATTAAAATTATATGGATTACTTAACATTAATAAATCATAAAGGTTTATATTTAATTGCTTGAAACTATATGCAATATTAACCCAAAATATTTGAATATCAATGTACTAGCACTGCAAATAAATAAATAATATATGCACATAAATATCCAAATTAATCCATTAAACGCATAAAAATTAATGAACCTTTCATTTATATGTCTTACTTATGAAAATTCCATAAAAACCATTAAATGGGTGAACATCTACCAAATACCCATATATACTTAATTTATGATTTTTTTTTATTTTTAATTTTCGGGAGTTTTTTTTTTTTGCTTCATCAAAAACGACAAGTCGTTTTGGTAATGGCCTGCACAATTCTTAACAGAAAAATGACATGTCGTTTTATATACTCAAGGGCAAAACAACACATCGTTTTTTCCACTGGCCTGCACTTATATTCAACAGAAATGACATGTCGTTTTATACACCCTAAGGCAAAACGACATGTCGTTTTTTCACACTGTTAAAGCTTCTTCAACCTCTAGCCGGGTCTATTTTGACCCGGTTTCAACGCGAACTGAAACCCGACTTTTTCTCTAGATTTTGACGACCAAAATTGATGTTTAAAACTCAGAAATGATAGGAATTTGATTACCCAATGATTCCTAATCTCAGTTTCCATCAAAAACGTCAAAATCAAGAGTTGCCAAAAAAATTTTCTCTCACGGTATTTAACGTAAGCAGAACGAGAAGAGACGAGGCAGAGGTAAACTAAGGCTCTGATACCAAATGCTGGAATTTTTGAATGATCTAAACATGCTCCTAAGGATCCTAAATGGCAATTAGATCAATGCGGAATTGAAATAAACGGATCAAGATAAACACCTCCGGCCATTGAAGCTCTCAGTGGAAGAAAAGAAAACTCGGGTTTTTGGTTCTTCTAAACCTCTTCAATCTCTCGTTTGATGGTGTCTACTCTAACTGAATGGAGATAGTAGGCTTAGGGTCCCAAAACCAATGTGCTATGTCCTCTTTTATAGACTCTTCCCATCACAAAGTCTTTCTCGGACGTGCACCGAACGTGGACAATGGTGGATAACTGAAGATGAACGTGACTAATCACGTTCCTTAAGTGGGGAAATAGAATAGACCACGTTCTGAGGATCGTTTCGATTGGTTACCGAAACTTAAGGGAGAAAGAAATCCAACATTCGAAACAAAAGAAAAACAGAAACTGTTTCAGACTTTACCATATTGACATGATGAACAAAAGTCCATTTTATTAATACTTGAAGCAGATACATGTACACGAGAAAAGACCTAACCTAACACCTTAGAACAAGGATGGGCAAGTCGTTTATGCCATAAATTGGCAGAATTAGTACCAACAGTAGGTGTAGATGCTATATTACTGGTTGAAAAATCTTACATTTATTAACAGGTTTACTCAAGGTAATGAAGGAAGAACACCTCTGTTGAGTGCCAGAAGAAGTAGCAATATCAACTGAAGAAGCAAAAGAGAGATTAGCACCAGAACCAAGCACAGGAACATCCAAATGATACGCCGTCTTTAGAAGTCCGACTGAGAAGAACCTGCCTTGTGTTCTTGTCCTTAATTAGCAGACAGTAAAAGAAAAACTCAGCAACAACATTGTTATCACGAGTAAACTTAGACACACATATCAGATTCATAACAGAAGTTCCGTTACCAATAGTCAATTTCCCTTGGCCTTTGTAATCGGACTGAAGACTCAAATTAGCAAGATCAGCAGTAACGTGATCTGTGGCGCCACTGTCAACATACCAGGAAGGATCGTTGACAGTCGCTGGAGAGGCATGAAGGCCTGAGGAGGTGGTGTTGAGCTTGTAGAAGCTTGAGAGAAGGTAGTGGGGCCAGTAACACTGTAATCGAACCTCGAGTAACAGCGAGGAGCAAGATGACCAATCTTGCCACAAATTTGACAAACTGGCCGAAGATTTCCATGAGAACCGTGACCACGACCACCTCGACCTCCTCGAGAGTGAAAATGACCACCACGAGAGGGCTGAGAGTGCAGACCACCACCATTAGAAGAAGAACCCCCAATCCTTCTTATTGTTAACAGCAAGACTAGTAGATGAAGTCAAAAGATCCACAACCGAAGAAGCAGCCAGAGATTTAAGTCTTATTTCGAAGCTCTGGAGGATGAATTGAACTTCAGAAAGTGAGATCAACTCATTTTCGCGAAGTGAGATTAACCACGACTGGATCATACTCAGATCCGAGACCACCGAGGATGCACAGAACCAGATCGTCATTAGAAATCACTTGACCAGTAGCATTGAGATTGTCCACTATACTACGCATCTTGAGAACATAATCGTCGATACTCATTGAACCTTTTTTAACCGGTTGAGGCTGAAATCGGAGTTGAAGGAGACGTGCTCTGGAATTTTCAGTAGCTAATTGCTCAAGAGTGAGCCGGACCTGACGAGAACTGGTGCAACGAACGACATGCCCTACCAATTCAGAGATCGACGCTAGAAGCCACGCCATTAAGGCTTGATTATATCGCATCCATGCAACATACTCAGGATTGAACCGATACTTAGCTGAATTTGGCGCAACAGAGTTGTCCGTGGAGCTTTCTTCACTAGATTGAACTCGAACTTACTCGTCAAGACATGGACGAGATTCAGGTATAACAATTTTTAAAATCTTTTTTTTATTCAAAATTTTGATTAATGGATAAATTTTTACAATAAAGATAATTTGTATCGTAAAAAATACCTCTGAGGTATCAAAAAAAAAATTTCTAAAAATATTGAAGTATTGGCATGAAATTTTTAAAAACAGAAAGTATTAAATTCAAAATTTTCAAAAACAGGTATAAAAATTTTAAAAATTTTTTATGTCACATTGTGTTTGATTGTCAAAAACAGAAAGTATTAAATTTAAAAATATTGAAGTATTGGCATGTCGTTCCCGTTGTGCATCACATTGTGTTTGATTGTCATTTCATGTCGCTTAGGTTATGAATTTGACCTAGAAGTATGTAATTTCTTGTTTCAAACTTTTATTTTTATTTTTTGAAACGTAAAACTTAAGTTAAGGTATATATTCATGGATGTGTATATGTACGCATACTATTACTGTATACATACATATACATTGGAACGATGTCGTTTTTTTATTTAAGAAAATAGACATAAAAAATTTACGACAGATCATTTTCAACTCATGTTCTAACCCCAGAGTGAAGACAATCACATTCACTTATGCCCACTTAATAGAGTTCAACATTAGTGATAATTTGACCAAAATATAAGTACATAATCACGAGGCCTCACACAAGAATTTGTTAACAATCTCGTTGAACAATGCAGGTTTTTCAGTTTGGGGTATATGTCCTGTGTTCTTCATCACCTCCAGCCTCACCTTCTTCCCAAGAAGCCTGCATTAGTAAGCAGTATTAATTATAAGCCATTCAATCTATCCATAACAAAATTCTAATGTTCCTATAAACATATTACATCGATCCTAACAAAAAATAGATGTCTATTAATATTGGTAAGCAAACTTCATTATATATGTGGGAGAAACAGGGAAGCAGCAACTTTTTTTTTAATATTTCTAAAGTATATAGTAGGTTTTAAAATATTTGAAGTTAATAATATATTTTAAAATAAATTGTTTACCAGTAAATAATTACTTCAAAATATTTTAAAGAGACTTTCTCTTGTAGGCCGCCCTACCAGTAGTCTCAATTTTTAATTGTTGGATCTGGTCAAAATCACATCAGATTGAAAAAAGTATGCAGAACACACATATTTTGACACATATCTAACGACTGAAAAGTAAGAAACTACTAATAATCTATTTTTTTAAGAACTACCAGAGAAACTCTTAATTTTAAAACATGTAATATTTCAAACAAGTTTAAGAAAATATTATTTGCAGGAATTTATATAATATATATATTTGTGTGCCCTAATGAAGGAGAAAGAAGGTGTCATGGTAATACAGTATGTACCTAATCGATAAACAAGTTGGGTCACATGTTAAAATAAATAAACCAGCCAAGAAAATATCATAGCACATTAATTAATAAGTAGTAAGACTGCCTAGTTTAGTGGCACCGAGAAGAGTTTAAGAGATTGCGGGTTCGATCACGTGTTGTATAAGAAAGAATAAATAAATACGTAGTTGGGTTCTTGGGGATAAATTTGATGACTAAGGAGCGAGTACATACTCTTTGAGCTCAGCAGCCATCTCGAAGGGAAATATCATGTCGTGGTCTCCCCATACTATCAGCACGTCCTGTGTAATGGCAATACAATATAATATTGGCTGATGAATAAATAACATGTAAATAATAAATAAATTATCTAAGAGTTCGTTTGGTTAGAGGATTCAAATTATGTGATTCGAATTATTTTCGATTTACGTGTATTTTTTATGAGAGAAAATACTGTAACAAATCACGAATCATGATTCGAATCAGAGAACGAATCCCTCTACCAAACGCCCCCTAAATGTATGAATTCTATTATTATTTGTGCATGTAATAGAAACCCAGCTACAGAAAATGGAAAATTCAAAATAAAAATACCTTGTCGAGAGGAGAAAGTTTTGTCTCGTCATCTCGTCCTATGGTCAGTTCTTTAAGAAGTTCCATCTTTTCGTTCCTTTTTTGGGAGTACAATTTCTGCAAAACATTATTTATATGTACACCAACGTGACATATATCAAAGTTTTGACAATTTTCTTCTCGTTTAAGTCAAGACATGATTTATAAGAGCTTAACAATTGTATTAGATGTCTTCCTTTTCTCACACGTGGATGAATAATGATAACAGCATTGCCATGATTTAAGTCAATTTCTAACTATTAACCAATTAGGCCTCTCCACCGATCAAATTAATTTCTAATTAATAAATTTAAATATAATTAAAATTATATTAAAATAAAAAATTATACAAAACAAGCAATTTAGATTTAACGCCGGAAAACAGAACATTTTTAGTAGTTCTTTTTTAGAACCTACTTCAGAAACCTCCCACTAATATGCAAACATTAATTAGATGGAACGGGGCCTAATTAATATTAAGGACTCATTTAGTTCGTTGATTTGAGTTTTTAATTTGAGTTGAGATGTGATTTTATGTGAGAACTTTTTACTCTAACAAAAAAATTAGATGTAATTATTTTTTATAGCTTTTTACTGTAACAAAACTCAAATCGGTGAAATGAACATGACCTCAAACTTAAAATGACAATCAGCCGAGTAGAACCCTGTTGTTTAAGGGGTTTTTATTTTAATCTAAACCAATGTATAAGTTTTGAACTTTTCATGTATGCCAACCAACCTAATAAACGACCTATAAATTCTAAAACAAGCTGAGAGGTTAGGGTAGAAGGAGAATGAGACACTGAGGTTTAACTACCCATGAAGGTTGCTACTTATAGTCCTGACAAGTGCACCTAACTAGTAACCATATGTACTTACAGATATAAAAAAACATGGTCCAAAAAACACACAATCACTCAAATTGAAGCAAACAAATCAGAAAGTACTCCTTCAACGTCATCACCCAAGAAATTTCCTCGAACTTCTAGGAACGTACGAGGCTTAGGTTATCTTTGGTATTGATTTTAAACCAGCCAAAAGCACTTTTTTAATAAGTTTTGGTTGTTTTTGTGTTTAGTTTATTTTACCGATTCGAGTTTTTAATTTTAAATTTTTACAGTAAAAAAATTTTAAAAAATATATTTTTTTTTACTATAATAAAAAACTCTCAAAAAATATCATATCTTAATTTAAATTAAAAACTCAAATAGTAAAGTAAACGATCTAAAACTCCAAAAGTACTTACGAAAGAAGTATTTTTAAATCAGAATCTAGATAAATGTAACTTCAGTTTTTTGGCTTATGTGGGAATCAATCTCTCTCTCTTTAATAAGTATTTTTAAATACCCAAAAGACTATCTATTTTATTTCATAATTCCTAGAGTACCCTCACTAACAGCAGTTTTAAGATTACAATACTTCTTCTTTCAATATAGTTAACAGTAATTTCTTAAAAATCAACAATTATTAAACTGGCGATATGAGTAGCTCTCAAAAGTCTAAACAAATAGAGCTAAAAAAAACTTTAAAAAGAAAAAAAAAACTTTAAAAAGAAGAAAAAAATAAAAAAGCTTATGTTCTCTGAGTAGGGAATCGTCTCACCTTTTATCACTAAACTACAACTTGTTCAACCCACATCCCTAAACTTAAAATTTTGTTTTAATTTGGGCATTCTAATCAGTTTAGGGACTGTCAATGTTACGCATTAATAAACAAATATATGAACCCTCCTTTTATTTCTTCTCGAGACTCCAATGTGATGAAAATAGAAATTCCAAACGAAGACAATATTTGTAATAAGTTTAGGGAGGACGGATGTTAGACAAAAAAGAATTTCCACAAAATTAGTGAAACTTTTACTCTACTCATTTATTCTCCGATTCAGCAAAACATTAACAATTGAAATAAGAAACTATAGTAAATTGCTTCTTCTTCTTCTTCTTCTTCTTCTTCTTTTTCCCCCTTTCCTTGATTTGTTACTAAAAGAATTGTAAAAATCACTATGTAAACATGAAATATCAATTAATTTTAGTTCATAAATAGGTTATATGTTATTTACCAAAAATAAGTATTTTCTTCATCCCAAGTACAATCTCATTTATCAAATTACTTGCATCCCAAAACATAAAGCATATCGCTAAAATCTAATCACCTGTGTTAATTTGCCAATAGTATTTTATTAAGGAAAAAGAGAAGAAAGAAAGACTTACATTGACGAGGTCATTCAAGACAAACTCCGGCATCACATTAGGCTGCTTAAACACGGCGAGTCTAAGCAGCGTCCGCAGCTGCTTCGCGGTGGACGGAAGCATGAGATCCTCCGTCTTCTCGAGATTCGCCCTCTTCAGCAGCGCCTTGCCGTCTCTCAGCCTCATGTTCACCCCCGAGCTCGCGATCACAACCTTTTCCACCCTCTCCGGCCATATCCTCGCCACATTGTACGCCACTATCCCGCCGTAGCTCGTCCCCATCAGGCTGTACCTCTTCACCCCTATTCTCTCCATCAGCCTCGCCACCGCCGCCGCCTGGAAAACCTCCGTCCTCTCCGCCGACTTGGTTGTCGACTCGCCAAAGAAGACGAGGTCGGGGACGTAGACGTCTAATTTGGGGGCGAAGAACTGCACCTGCCTTCTCCACTGCCACGTGGCCACCGGGCCGAAGCCGTGGATCAGGACCAGAGCCGGCTTGCCTCCGGCGCCGCCTGATCGGGCCGGGTCGGGCCCCCAGAAGTGCATAGTGGTTTCGTCGTCGATGTCTAGGGTTTGGGGAGAGAGGCCCGCGGCGGAGAAGCAGCGGCGGAGGTAGCTGCCGTACAAGGCGACGGGGCTGAGAAACGACGGCAGCATTGTCGTCTTGGTTTTGTAGATAGAGAGAGAGAAAATATTTGAGGCTTTGCTATGCGTTCATGGAAGGGGAAAGAAGTGAATTGGTGTTTGGGAGGGTGGAAAATTCGTGGGAAAACGGTTTCTACAGTTTCCTTTCTCCCTAGTTTGAGAGACGATGAACGAATAGGGGAAGGAAAAATTAAGAGGCTAGGAGGAGCACTGTTGTTTTAGATGAAATTACGTAAACGTCAGTAGCTTTTTTTTAGCAGTTTAGGGTAGTTTGGTAATTAAGGGTTGTTGACAACTGCTAATTGCTTCGACGGACCGTTATTTCTAATTTCTGGATAGGAAACAACAATGTTACGTTCTCATGATCTCATCAAGTGGAAGAGACCCGCCAATGTGTTAAATTATTGATTAATGGAAGGGCTAAATGGTTGTTAATTTTTTTTAAAAATCAACCAAGAAAGAGAAATAAAACCAAGATAGAAGAATTACATAAGGATGGAAAACTGAAAATTCGATATCCATTTATCAGTCAATAAAATACGAATAAAGTTACAATTAATAATGTATTTATAGAACCTAAAAGATAAACTTAACTTAATTCAAAATAACCTTACACGACAAATATGATCATAACTTAAAACTAAAAATAAAGATAAACTATATCCTAATAGATAACTATATAATCAAATTCAAAAATTCTAATCTAACTCGACAATTTTCTTTGCATATCTAGTAATAAATTGAATTATATTGAATTTATCAGTTAATATTTTATTTAATTTAACAATATTTATTACAGGGTATAAAAAAATTTATTATAAACATGTTTCAAAAGTATATGTTTTCATAAAATTAGAATTACTATTTTATTCTTTTTTATCTTAACAAATTACGGTTTAGCTTCATAATGTATTATAACATTTTATTAATGGGGTGTGTATTGTTACTGAGAAAATAAAATACGACGTGATACTATTAGTGCATTTTTATATTGGTTTATTTTTGACAAATTGGTTGAAAACTATATTTGGTAAATTGGTTACAAATTGGCTAGAAGCTTGGCTGATACAGCAAATAGGTGAGCCTTTTAAGGAAAGTCTGGTTGTCTGGTTTAAGGGCTGAAAATCAAAAGAGTTGATTGCTGAGATTGAAGAGTGGACTTTGGGAATTAATGGCTGGAAATTCTTTAGGCTGGAGGTTTTTTTTTTTTTTTTTGTATTAGATATTGAACGGCAGCAATGGTGTTTTTTTATGGTATTGGGCTGAATGTATTCTGTGTAAAAAAGAGTGCTGAAAATGAAAAAGTTGTGTGTGTTCATGAGAGTATGAGATTGTAATGTTAAGAGTCGCTTGATGTGTTGCGACGGATTGTTAGAACACTTTTGAGTTGGTTCTTCGGGAGAAAATTTCTTTGGTTTCGGGAGAAAACCGTCAAGTCGAATGGTGCTCGTTGAACAAGCCTCCTAAGGAGATTCTAGGCAACGGCAACATCGTCAAGGAAGGAGTCGTTGAGTGTGTAAGACCATTCGGTCCTTTGTAATCTTTTAAACTTAGTGGATCGATCACTGTCTGGGCGTGGCCCCGCAGAGTAGGTGTGCGCACCGAACTGCGATACCATTTTCGTGTGTCTTTACTGTTTCTGCATCATTATTATCTTTCTACATAGTCTCTACAAATTTATTTACTGAATACACAATCTGAAATACTTAACTGTCATCAATGTCACAACCAATATTATAACACCACTTGTGACACTGACTGAAAAACAGATCTAACTGATACAATTTAAAAAATAATGACATTATCTAAATAATAATAATAATAATAATAGTGACCCAAGTGAGGATATTTACACACACGTTAATAAAATAATATATTATCTTAATTTATTGATGAAAGATTATGAATACATCTTTCGGCTAGAAGGTGGGCTCTGTGATTAACCAGCTAAAGTAAATCTTTTGTCATTTTGATTATTAAAAAATCAATTGTCATTATTAAAACACGGACCCGCCCTCTTATTTACTTTTTTTTTTTTTTTTTTTGTAGAAATAAACATGTAGCCAAATAATTATTTGCCATGTATACGCAGTGTTGAATGGGTGTAAATTATTATTATTTTAAAAAAAAAGGAAAAAGGTTGCGCGAATTAAATTGGAAAAGCGAATTGTGTCTGGTCTGTTGGATTGGAATCAAATGTTGTCCCCACTTTGGTTTTATTGGTTCTGTGATGCTAATTTTGATAATGACACATAGTTGGCATTTATGTTAGGAACTACTACACTTGTGCTATAATCACTCTTCTCATCAGATGAAAAGAAATGTCATCTCTAATTTGATTTGATTTTTCTTTTAATTCAGCAAAAAAAAAAAAAAATTCCATTTTATCTATCTTTTTAAAATAATTTCATTTACATTAATTGTTTGTCATGACATTAAAAATCCCCCGACTAATATATTAGATTTGAGTCAGTATCACCTAAAAAACAGGATCTATAATACACCGCGTGTTACTCAAGAATATTTTGTCAATCTATAATTTTGATGGGACACGTCATCTTTTTATAACTATTTGTTTAAACCACCAAAAAAAAGTTATATGATAAACAATCTCATTAATTACATACAACTTACCATTGTACTGATCGGGTGCTGAATTCTAGTCATTTGAAGCTGTTTATTTCTAGAAATTTGATTGATATCAAAGTAAATAGATTCGGTTCAACGTGACAAATTTTATTTTACTGTTCACAAAAATGAAGGCCGGGAAAGAAATTTATACACGTTAACTCACCACCGACCTAAAACTAAAACAAAGATATTAATATGCATATCTTTATGGGTGGTTGTTGTTTATATCCTGTGTTTCAGGTTGTTTATAAAACATGCATTTAGGTTCTTATTAAAAAAAAAAAAAAAACTATACCTTTAGTTGTTTGTCTTTGCAAATACATATCCTTTCCCATTAAGATGTTGATGAATGAAATGACCAAAAATACCATTGAAAAGAGAAAAAAATTAAAAACGCTGAAAAATCCAAAATTAAAAATAATAAAAATAAATATATAACTATGTTATACAACAATAGTATCCATTTACAACAATCAAAAATTATGTATACTGTCTTAGGGCCCGTTTAGTTCACTGATTCGAGTTTTTAATTTGAGTTAAGATGTGATGTTATGTGAGAGCTTTTTACTATAGCAAAAAAGTTAGATGTGACTGTTTCTGAAAGCTTTTTACTGTAGTAAAACTCGAATCGGCGAAATGAACGGGACCTTAATAACTTTAATTTTTGATATATCAATTAGTGTCTAATCAAATATTAATCATATCATGTCACATCATTTTATAATACGCATAGAGTTAGTTAATAAGAAGTTTAAATTTTTTTTACACAACGTGACATGATATGATTTTTTTAAATACTAATTGACACACTAAAATTAGACAAAAAAATTTAAATTTAAAATTTAAAATGCGAAGGCACGTCTCCTAAGATGAATTCCCAGGCAAGCGCAGACCCCTACCAATTTCATAATAAAATATTTCCTATTTTCACAAATAAAATTATTAAGTAAGGTTTCCGCGTGAGAGAATTAAATAAAACGTTTGATTTTTGCGTGATACAATAAAAATGTTTGGTTAGCTCACATCATTTCCTTGATTTCAATCAAAGTCAATAATAGTTCATTCACCTCCGATCTCTGGGGAGGGAGAGATCGTACAGTGCATTTTTATTTTTGCTTCATTCGTACACTACATTTCTTACACTCAAGTTCAAAGTTGCCCCTTTTTAATTAATCAAAAGGCTCTCTCAAAAAATAAATTATTTAGTTTTACAAATAGTTCCTCAGGTTTGTTCTGAATCTACTTTGATTCATGATTTTTAAATATTTTACAGTTAATCATTGAGATTTTATTTTATTTCAGTTTCAATCTTTTTATTAATTAGGCGTTAACATTTGATGAAATATGTGTAAATTAGATACTAAAATTAGAATAGTTAAAATTTTAAGATTACAGGTAGAAATTAGCTTTTACTTTTTTGCATTATTTTAGCCCTAAAATTTTATATATTATTGATTTATACTTAATTTTCACAAATTTTGTTAAATTTTAATACCAAGCTAATAAAATGACCGAAACTGAAATAAAATAAAACTTTAAAGACCAACTGTGAGACGTTTTAAAAGTTAAGGATTAAGGGTCAAAGTGAGATTAAGGATAAACGTTAAGGACTATTTGTGAGATTAACTCAAAATAAATAAATAAATAAAATGCCTGATTGACACGAGGAAATCACCCAGTTGGGTTGAGGTGTTAAACACGTGCCAGCTTTACTTAATCCACTTGTAAAGAAATGTTCTTCCTTTTACGAGGAACATTGAATCCATGCCAGGAGCATGACGAGACCCAGGAGAAGTTCTTTGTTCACCTAATGCAAATTTGAATTTTATTGCTAAACAGACTATACAGAGAGAAAGAATAGTTCGGCAGTATGCTGGCACTTTTGACTGTAAATTTATGTAATGAAAAATGTAATAATGTAGCTCTTTATTTTTCAATCGTTAATCATTATAAATTCTTCTAAGAGACTTGATCAAAATTTACACTGATCAACGATTGAAAATTAAAATTCTTTAGATTCGAGAATTATTATCAAGTCGTCAATACGTCATTTTAATAATTTTACTGAGAGTGAGGGATTTGAACTCTCGATCACAAAGTCCTCAACATTAGAGGAAGGATATAATTAGGTTTACACGCTCGATTATGCCTACAACAACTATTACAGATTATTTCATGTTCAAATTTTTTTTTTTCTCTGATTTACCAAGTGAGTTGTAGTTAAGCAAAAGATGGTAATGCGTTACAGATTCTGGTTCATCGTGGCCCACAAAGATGAACTCAAGTTCATTGCAAACTCTAAAAAAAAAAAGGAAAACTCAGCAACGTTGTTGATGCATGTACTACATGAAGTATCATTATCCCAAGAGTTTTATATATGTGTGGTGTTTGGTAAAATTTCCATCATAGACTTATAAGGTAGTTGTTGGTAGATTTGATTTGTTCACCCTTCCCTTTTGACTTTCTTTTGAGCAATGACACTGCCAATAGAAAAGGGACTAGTTTCATATGGCCTCGTTCGTTTCGCTGATTCAAGTTTATAATTCGAGTTTTGTTACAGTAAAAAACTCTCACAAACAGTCACATCTAACTTTTTTACTACAATAAAAAACTTTCACATAAAATCACATCTCAACTCGAATTCTAAACTCGAATCAGCGAAACGAACGGCTTCTAACAGTTTTTTGTTATCACATATATAAATATACCATTTTACCTTTTTCTCATGTTAAGACTACGGTACAGTAGTTTCATTAAGTGAGCTTGGTAAAAAAAAAAAAAAAAAAATTAAATAAATCTATTTCCTCTGTTTTTCTCGTGCCAGTCAAAATGAAAAACTCACAAATCAAATGTAAATATTAAGAGGAAAATTTATTATATTATTTTCATTGATGTACCACTCTGGTTTATTTTATACGCAAACAAATCTTTCAGATTGGCTAAAAGACAGATGCATAAATAACTAATAAAAATTCATTAGCAAAAAAATAACTAATAAGAGTTATCTAGAAGGATTCTTTGTACTTGTACGTATGTCATTTGCGATAGTATGTCATTTGCGATATGCGTACTGCAATCTCAGGAATTCTAAAGAACTTTGGTACTTGTTCGGTGTGGCAAGGTCTGATCTTGACCTTGTAACGCTTCAATGAATTTTCTTTGTACAAGGGATTACCAAACTCTGAAAGAAATATTTATTCAAATAAATAAATAAATAGAACAATCAAAGATTCTCATAAATCTTCCATCGCTGTTTCTACTGGTGGGACTGCCTCAATATCAAACATATGTATTAGATAATATCTAATAATTTTTGTGTCTTTGAGTGCATTGAATAAAAGGGAATTAGAGCTCAAGTTACACTTCTTATTCGTTTTTTTTTTTTTTAATTTTTTTTTTTTTTTATTTTCTAATAGGCTAAAGAAGAAGAAGTCAAGAATTAGGCAAATCATTTCAACTTTCTAACATACATGCCAGTGCCTTAAACCAAAGTTTTTGTTTGAATATATTTACGTAAGATTAATATATTTATATGTGCATAGATGAAGACTATCAGTACAATGGGAGTGGTTGGTGAGTGAAAGAAACTGTGAGGATTGAGGTCTAAGCCTTCATATATACACTTCACTCGAAGGCACATCTCCACCATTTCATTTAACCTTTTTCTTAATTTCCCAAAACTCTTCTTTCTTGAAGTCCCGGTTTCTCTACTTGTATCCATTTCATTTATTTATTTATTTATTTTCGATATATATTTCTCAATAAGAGAGATGAGTTTAGAGAAGATCACATGGAAATGGATAATCCCGGGCTGTTGCAAGACTCGGAACCAAGTGCTGGAACCAAAAAAAGAGGTCTCAAAGCAAATCTCTTTCCAGAGGCTGTCTATTTCAGATGTGAGCGATCCCAGCTCGCCGCTGTTTGCAGACGATCTCTCGAATTCTCTAATCGGCTCAAAGCTGCACGTGTTTTCCTTAGCAGAGCTAAAGGACATAACAAACAACTTCTCATGGAGTAATTTGCTCGGAGAAGGCGGGTTTGGACCGGTGTACAAGGGATTCGTCGACGAAAAGCTTAGGCCTGGTTTGGTGGCTCAGCCTGTTGCTGTCAAACTACTAGACTTGGATGGCCTGCAAGGCCATAGAGAGTGGCTGGTTAGTTAATTTCTTTTGAATTTGGGGTGCGGGTTTTAAACTCTACACCTTAAGGTATAGTCGGGTGTGAATTTATCAATAGCGGCTATGCTTGCATCCAAGCAAGGTTAGTTAGGGCTCGTTTAGTTCGTTCATTTGAATTTTTAATTTGAATTGAGATGTGATTTTATGTGAGAGCTTTTTACTGTAGCAAAAAAGTTAGATGTAACTGTTTATGAAAGCCTTTTACTGTAAAAAAACTCAAATTTTAAACTCGAATTAGCAAAATAAACGGTACCTTATTGTATAAGCATATAAACATATTCAAGGCCACAGTAAGATGTAACAATAATAAATAAATAAGTTGATCAAAGTCATTTTATTCATGTTTTGTTTGATCATTGTGTTGCAGGCAGAAATAATTTTTCTTGGGCAGTTAAGGCATCCTAATCTTGTGAAGCTGATTGGATATTGTTGTGAGGATGAGCACAGGCTCCTAGTGTATGACTACATGGCAAGAGGCAGCTTAGAAAATCATCTGTTCAGAAGTAATTAGTTATTGACTTATAATTTTTTTTTTTTTTTTATCTCTCTCTATATCTTATCTTGTTCAATTTTATCTAGTTATTTATTTATTTATTTATTTGTCTGTGCTAATGTTATTATGCAGGATTCACTGCTGCCATGCCATGGTCAACTAGAATGAAAATTGCTTTTGGAGCAGCAAAGGGATTGGCCTTTCTGCATGAGGCAGATAAACCAGTGATATTCAGAGATTTCAAGAGTTCAAACATTTTATTAGACACTGTAAGCTCCTATATCTCCTCTTTTGTCAACATCTTATGAGTCTAATTGTAAACGAGTTTGGTTTGGCTGATATATTATCTTTTCAAACCACCTAATTATTCTATTGAATAGACATTTGAAATGTACAAAAAGGTTGTAAAATAACTGTTTTCTTTTGGGAGAAAAAAAAAAAAAAAAAACTATTCTCATTGTTATTAGTACTATTTTTTTTTTAGGACTATACGCCTAAACTTTCAGATTTTGGGTTAGCAAAGGATGGCCCAGAAGGCGAAGAAACACATATAACTACCACACATATATTTGGCACTCAGGGGTATGCTGCTCCGGAGTACATCATGACAGGTCAAATTTGAAAATCCACCAGTTCTAATACATTTCCTTAAAACAAAACAAAAAAACACTGTTCAATACATTTTTTTTTTCTTTATTATTTTTTTAACCTGACCCAATTCAGATATCAAAAAATCCAGGTCATTTGACAACCAAAAGTGACGTGTATGGATATGGAGTAGTTCTACTAGAGCTGCTAACAGGAAAACGGTCAATAGACAGGAATCGCCCAAGTCGTAAACAGAGCCTTGTGGAATGGGCAAGACCTCTTTTGAAGGACCCCAAAAAGCTTGACCGTTTTATGGACCCCAGACTGGAGGGACAATTTTCCACCAAGGGTGCTCAAAGGGCAGCTCTATTGGCCTACAAATGCTTGAGCAACCACCCCAAGTGTCGCCCCACCATGGGCGATGTAGTCACAATCTTGGAGCCTCTTTTGGACTTAAACGACTGGTTTTTTGAACCTTTTGTGTATGTTGCACCAACCGATGAAAGTGTTACCATGGAGTGTTTAGTGAACGAGAAAGGAGATAGCAATGAAGGGGATGGCTGCCGGGGTGGTTGGCGTCGCAGGATTAACTCGACCATGTCATCAGTTACTCACTCAGACACGTCGTTGTATAGGATAGGAAATTCGAAAATAGTTTAGAACTTCCGAAAAATTATGCGGATTGAGAAAGGCTAGATCGGAAATTGATTCCATGATGACAAGAATGAATAAGTTATGTTAATTAGTTGATTTGATCATGTTTGTAATAGAAATCAAATTCTAGACAAAGAGAGGGGTTGGAAGGAAAGTAAATAGTAACTATTATATTGTCATTTTTTTTTTTGCTGGCATTGTAAGGAAAATGAGCAGTGGGAGCTTAATCTAATTAAATGAATAGTGAAATATCACATAAATCATGTTAATTAATTAATTGATGATGATGGTGAGAATGGACGAAAAATGAAAAGGAGATTCCAACACTAGCGCGCTAAATAAAAAAAAATTTAAAAAAAAGGCAACTTCATGAACCATGACGTCCAAATGAGAAGTTCAACAACCATTTCATGATCAATTGTATATTTTTCTCCCAAGCCGCACCTAACATCGAATATTCTTTAATCTTTCAACTTATTGCTACCAAATATATAATTAATAATTTAATGTGTTTAACATCTGACCTGATGTGAGACGTCCTAATTAATAGCATGCTTTGCATTACCTCATTTCCACCATATTAATCAACTGATTCGTTTTTCTGTTTCAACCAAACACAGAAAAAGTCTTTGATTAAGGTGGCATCTATCCACGGCTTAGCATTGTTAAAAAATCATTGTTACCTCATTTCCACCATATTAATCAACTGATTCGTTTTTCTGTTTCAACCAAACATAGAAAAAGTCCTGATTAAGGTGGGATCTATCCGTGCTTAGCATTGTTAAAAAACCAGCAATTCCAATGACAACTCCATCCTTACCGAAGATATGATTCGGCAATTCTTCTCTTTTTGTGGGTGGCATGAACTCACCTGAAGCTAAACTATTAGCTACTATTTTTTCCATATTTTATTAGATTTTTCCTAAGATTAATGTATTAATTATAAATTAAAAAATAAAAATGACATCTCACCTAGTTATTAGAATTTTTTTTTTTCCTTTTGAACTCTGCCAATTTATACAAAATCTTTGATCTCTCCAATAAGAGTCTAGATTTAATGTCTCGAATTTTCTGTCTCATTCTGTAATGAGTGGAGCAAGGCTATTTCTTTGTCCACGAAAATGGATTTTTGTTTTTGTCATATGTATCGTGAAGTTAATGGTTATGCAGATAAGTTTGTCAATCTTAGGATTATTAATTGTAATAGGATGTGATGGTCTCATTGTTCTAGTTCTTTAGAGTACTATGTGCATAGGGATTACACAGGTTTAACATTTTATCTAATTTTGAGTAGGGGTGTTCGGCGGTTAAAAGCCGTCGGTTTTGGTCGGTTCGGTGGCCGAACCGACCGTGTCAGTTTCTAGAAACCAGAAACCGAAACCGAACCACAAAAATTACTATTTGATTCGGTTAACTGAATTTCGATTTTCGGTCGTTTTTAGTTTTAGCAATCTAGATGGTGACTATCAGTTAATTATCAGGTTACCCGCATTCCTTGTATGCAAGCATGTAATCACAATAAATAAATACAAAGCACAACATCCAAATTGATAATACCACAAATACAAAATATTCAAATCTAATGTCTAAAATCTAAAGTACAAACTAGAAATTTGAAAGTTACAACAAATAATACTAATGTTCAAAGTGTAAAAAACATTAAATTGACATAAGAAATTAAGAAGTCCAAAGCATAATTAAAAAGCATAGTGAAGAATGAGAGACTGAAGTGAAAAAACAATGAGAAATGTAAAAAACAACATTATTAAAATTTTTTTACAGAATTAGTACGGTCGGTTCGGTTTATAACTAAATCATAAAAGGCTCAACCGAAATCGAACCGCAATGGAGGAGTCCGGTTCAGTTAATTGAACCGACTTTGTCGGTTCCATGTGGCGCCTTATTTTTCGGTTTTGGAGCGGTCGGTTTTCCGGTCAGTGTGCGGTTTCAGTTTTACGGTTTTTTTGTACAACCCTAATTTTGAGGTGTTTATAACTTTGATATTTTTTTGTTCCTTAATAATATGTGTCGTATTTGAGGCAGAATTCATTCAAAAAAATTTGGCCAAATAATAAATATTAAATACTAAAACAAAATAAGCAATTAATTATGAGTTATCAAAATAGTATTGGTAAAAGAGTTAATGGAACGGAAAAATAAGACAACAAATCTAAACTCTTCCAACGCATGGATTTGCCTTGCAAACTAAAAACTCACGTATGTATAACCACCTTGTGAAGATAACAGGGTCAAAAATAAAACCCAGAAAGAAAAGAAAAGACGAGGGAAGTAAACTTATAGCAGTTCAGTATTAAAAACGACACCGTTTTATATTTTCTTTTTTATTTTTTAGTTGCTTTTATTTTGTTTTTTTTGGCTGAGTTCTTTTTTAGGTGTTAAATCTCCTTTGATTGTGATGATCTATGAAGAAAAGAAGATAAGCGTTAATTTGCTGGTGAGTGCTCATTAAATATTAATCATTATATAAAAGATAAAATCATATCCCGTTTTGGATTTTCTTTTATTTCTTCCCCTATTGGCTATATTTTAAATCAATTAAACGACATAGTATATACTTTTCAATATCATAATCCGAATAAAGATTAAAAAACAAAAATCAAATTCGGAATCTTATCTCAACACCTTTTCCGTTTCATTCGGCGAAAAAAAAAAACAAAAACAAAAACAAAATCCTTTCCCGTTGTTACCTTGTATATATCACTGTTTACACACGTAAAAGTTAAAACTCACTCGTAGCTTTCTTGCTCCTCGTACTTTCTTGCTTTCTCATACTCTCTACTTTTCTGTTTGCGTTCCCGAGAAAAAGAAAAATATGTCGATTGATCTTTCCCCGAAGCTGTCGAAGAGAGTGTACGGAGGCGACGGTGGAGCCTACTATGCTTGGTCTCCGTCTGAGCTCCCCATGCTTCGCGAAGGAAATATCGGAGCGGCCAAGCTCGCTCTTGAGAAGAATGGCTTCGCTCTTCCTCGTTATTCTGATTCTTCCAAGGTTGCTTACGTTCTCCAAGGTAAAATTTTCCCCTTCTTCTTCTTCTTCTTCTTCTTCTTCTTTTTCTTCTTCTTCTTAATATTTAATTTATCTATATGAGTGATGTGTGTTTTGTTTTATTATTTTCATCTATATTTGTTTTCAATTATACGGTAATGATCAATGGTGAATTTTTCAATGTACATCGTTGAAGTAATTTTTTTCTATTATACCATCGTGTTTATGATGTTTAATTTTTACTATTTGTATCATTCCTTTATTAGTATTGTTATTTTTTTTTTTTTTTACAACAAGCAAAGTGAATGCTATTGCGTCGAGGGATTGATGGAAATTTTTATTTTGCTTTTCGGTCATTATTTTCTTCTTCTTCAAGATGCTTTCGTGTGATATATTTTCTTTAGTATAAAATATTTTAGAATAAAATATCAAGTTGCAGTATAATCTTTTTTTTTATTTCACCAAAAAAAAAAAGTAAAATCCTTTTTTTTTTGTAAATTTGGCTTCATATACTACGTAAAGTTTTCCAGATTGTGAGAACCGATTTTACCAGCTGATCATGCTTGTAAATTCTGCTTTTCAAATTTTCATATCTTGAAGATTAAAGACGATTGGATCAAAACACAACACATAAGCTTTTTAGTGGCTTGCATAGAGTGTCATACAACACAAATTTAGGCCTAACTTATTTCACCAATTTGGTTTAGAATTTGAGTTTTACAAAGTAAAATTCTCTGAGAAACAGTATAATATAACATATATTTGTGCTCTGTTCAGGAAACGGTGTGGCTGGAATAGTTCTTCCAGAATCAGAAGAGAAGGTGGTTGCAATCAAGAAGGGCGACAGCATCGCCCTCCCATTCGGCGTCGTGACATGGTGGTACAACAAGGAGGACACTGACCTTGTTGTTCTCTTCTTGGGTGACACTTCCAAAGCTCACAAGGCTGGTGAATTCACAGACTTTTATCTCACAGGCTGCAATGGAATTTTCACCGGCTTCTCCACCGAGTTCGTTGGCCGGGCATGGGACTTGGAAGAGGATGTAGTAAAGACTCTTGTAGGCCGGCAATCCGGCCAGGGCATTGTCAAGCTTCAGGAGGGATTTAATTTGCCGGAGCCAAAGAAGGAGCACCGCGAGGGACTCGCTTTGAACTGCGAGGAGGCGCCTTTGGATGTCGACATCAAAGACGGCGGGAGGGTCGTGGTGTTGAACACCAAGAACCTGCCTTTGGTTGGTGAGGTTGGACTTGGGGCTGACCTTGTTAGGTTGGATGGAAGCGCCATGTGCTCGCCCGGATTCTCTTGCGACTCCGCTCTCCAAGTCACGTATGTTGTTAGGGGAAGTGGGCGTGTCCAAGTTGTTGGTGTTGATGGCAAAAGGGTCTTGGAAACAACTGTTAAAGCCGGTAACTTGTTCATTGTGCCGAGGTTTTATGTTGTCTCTAAGATTGCTGACCCCGATGGCTTGGAATGGTTCTCTATCATCACAACTCCAAAGTAAGTGAATTTTTCTCAAAACCATAAAGGGTTTTTTTTTTTTTTTTTTTTTTTTCATAGTTGTGTTTTCTTATGACATTCATATTAATTTCAAATTTTGTTGTTGGTCTGTTTGCAGCCCGGTATTCACCCATTTGGCTGGAAGGACTTCGGTGTGGAAGGCTTTATCTCCTCAGGTTCTTGAGGCTTCTTTCAATGTGGAATCTGATGTGGAGAAGCACTTCCGATCAAAGAGGACTTCTGATGCTATTTTCTTCCCTCCACCAAACCAGACAAAACAGCTCTCTTAGGTGTTCCAATGATAGGATGGTTTATCTTTACATTAAGATTTAGATTATTTCAAATATTAATAATTAGATTTGCTTTTAAATCATATTAGCTTTAGGATTTCTTTCTTATAAATAAGACATTTATGTTACCTTTATTTTTGAGGAATTGAACAGTATTTTATTTGCAATTGCCATTCCTTTCTTCTCTTTTTCTCTTCTTCATTATTGCATTGGGTAATCTCGTTTACTCTTCCAATTTCAGATGGTTTAATAGTATTTTGAGTTCAGTCTAAACCAGCTTCATTGTTTTAATTTTTTTTTTCCCCAGTGAATACTCTGCTCAAATGCTTGAGCAAACACTACATGCTATTATTTTTTACTTTTAATGTGTGTAACATGTGGTCTGATACGAGACGTCTAATTAATAGCATGATTTTGCATAATTCCATTGCCTCTTTTCCAATTCCACCATATTAATCAACTGATTGGTTTTTTGTTTTTCAACCAAACAAAGAAAAAAATATTATTAATGTGGTATCTACCGACGGCTGCTAATCATCGTCATTTTAAACGAATGAAAATTTGATAGTGATACTAACATTTTCACGCGTTTGTACTGTCTCGTAAGTTATGTAGCTTTTAATTGTCAAAACCTTCACCCATAAAAATCATATTGTCAGTGATGGATAGCTGCACTTTTTTTTTTTTTTTTTGGGTTAAAGAGATGCATAGGCATAGCTGTGGTTGTGTAAAAATGATTCTAAAAGTTTTTCATCCCCAAAATAAAAAATAAAAAATAAAAAATAAGACATGTAACAATTCGTCGCCTGTGAGATTCGAACTCACGCGGGGAAACCCCACTTACTTAGCAGGCAAGCGCCTTAACCACTCGGCCAAAGCGACGAGAGTGCGATCAGTGTTAATAAAGATTATAGATAATGATTATCATAAATTAATTTATTATTATTATTTTTTTTTTGCCCTTTCTGATTTCCAAGTTGTAGTTCCTTAACGCGTTCCTGCTCTGGCTGAGCACTTTCTCCTATATTGGCGCGACAGTAGATTTGGAGCAAATAATTTCCAGAAAAAGAAAAAAAAAAAGGGAAAAGAATAAAACGTACGAGCAAGATTTCGGACTTCTTATTTTTGTACTTTTTGTTTTTTTTTTTATAAATATTTTCCAAGTTTGGGTCGGTTTTCGGAATTTCCTTGAATTTGTTTTAGCACTCAAAAGGAGAAACGAATCAACGATTCGGTATCTGAAAAATGTCGGCGACGGCGCAAGTCGTCGGGAATCTGACGGCGCACGATCGGCGGGTCCTGACGGCTGTCAACGCCGGAGCAGCGAGCCTATCGTTCGTCGGTTCGAGCTTCATAGTCCTCTGCTATGTCCTCTTCAAAGAGCTCCGCAAGTTCTCCTTCAAGCTCGTCTTCTATCTTGCCCTCTCCGTAAGTCTCTTTATTACCTCACGAAATTCTCCGAAGAGAAATATGTGTTAGATCTTAGTGGAATTTTTAGCTTTTTCTTTCTCTAATTTCTATTTCGGAAACTGAATTTCGTAGTATTGTTATGAGCAATTCGAACTCTTGGCGGTAATGATGAATGAGAAGTGTAATGCCGTTGGTTTGGATCTTTTGTAGTGATTGGAGAGACCTTCACCATTTAATTTTGAAGAATTGTTTGAAATTTTGCGTATTTGATTATGAGATTTGCATATAATTGGCATTAGAAAACAATCCTAACTTTTTTGTTTCCTTCTTATGTGTCCTGAAAAGATTCCTTTCATGTTCATTTGAAATGCTTTGAGTAATTGAGATTTTTGAGATATCTAATAAAGTGTTTTTTTTTTCCTTTGGATTTTAGGATATGATGTGCAGCTTCTTCAGCATGGTTGGGTATGCTTCCTGGACTTGGAGAAATTGCAGTTGTGTATTTCATATATGTATGTGTTTCATGTGACTTTGGCTTTATATGACTCATGTTACTCTTGTGCAGGGATCCATCAAAAGGGTTCTTTTGTTATGCTCAGGGTTATACCACTCATTTCTTCTGTGTGGCATCTTTCCTATGGACTACAACCATAGCCTTTACTCTTCACCGTACTGTCGTTAGGCACAAAACCGATGTTGAAGATTTGGAGGCCATGTTTCACTTGTATGTTTGGGGTACGAGCTTGTGGTTGCCTAAAAACTCATTATGGTTTCTTCTCTAGCTTCTAGTCCTTTTATAGTTTAAGAATATGATTCCATTCTTGCTGTGGTTAGGCGCATTGAACTTTGCATTTTTACATGCCTCTGGTTTGATTGAAGCTCATTTGAGTGTTTCTCTTTTCAGGGACTTCACTAGTTGTGACTGTCATACGCTCTTTTGGGAATAACCATGCGCACTTAGGCACATGGTGTTGGGCACAAACAAGCACTGGAAAGGCAAGTGATTAGCAGCTACCGGCTGCAAGGAGGTGGACTCAAGTTTGTAATATTTTCAGTTTGATTATTGTAACAACCTGGGCACTTTTTGGACAAATAACCAGACAATGATGCAGTTTTTTCCATATGTCAGCTGCATTTAAATTAATTTTTTGATGTAACTGCTTTTTTCTTTTCTTGCTCGTAGTAGTCTCATTTTCCTGCCTAATCTGCAGGTGGTCCATTTCATAACATTTTATATACCACTCTGGGGTGCAATTCTTTACAATGGGTTTACGTATTTTCAAGTGATACGAATGTTGAACAATGCAACTCGGGTATGTCTTCCTATCGTCCAGTTATTCTTTTCTGGACACAATTTTCAGTTCTGTTTTCTGGGATTGTACTTATGCTTTGCAAATTTCAGATGGCTGTGGGAATGTCGGACCGACCATATCAATCAGATGCAAGAGCAGACATGAAGGTATGTGGTGTTGAACAGGTTTATTAGGGTCAGTTCAGGAGATCAATGAACTCTTGGCTCATACATATATGGACAGAAGAGATATAAATTCAGGAATCCACCATATAAAGAGATTCTGTTTGAACATCAATAACTATAATAGTTATACTTTCTCTTTGTTTGGCTTCATTATTTTTCTTATCTATTTGTTTGTTTTCTCACAGGCTCTTAATCGATGGGGATACTATCCACTTATTCTGATCGGATCATGGGCTTTTGGCACAATTAACCGCATTCATGACTTTATTGAACCTGGTCATAAAATCTTCTGGCTTTCAGTTCTTGATGTTGGGACAGCCTCGCTCATGGTAATTCTATAACCACGACCATGGTTGTTATTGCTGAGCTAATTATTGCTATCTATTTTATGTGGGACTGACAGTCTTCACTTAAGATTATTATGCAAGCAATAAGCATGCTTTTTCATATTACATTTTCGTTTAATCATTGAATTTCTATATCAGATAGAAAGTTGTACTTGTGGATATTATATTTTCACCTTTTTTGTGCATAACAAACGACTGATTGGAACGGACGCCCATATTGAAGGAAATTATTTCTAGAATATGTCCAAAAAAAATTCTCGTAGTAATTGTGGTCCTCTGATCCTAAATATGTGACATTGAGTAATCCATCTTGTTAGTTTTTAGTGCAAGGACCAATTTATGTCCAAGAAAATAGGGGACTTGTTTTATTGCTTTTTTGAAAACACAGTAATTTTTATTTATATTCTTGCTTTAGGGTCTATTTAACTCAATTGCCTATGGCCTGAACTCTTCGGTGCGACGAGCAATTTATGAAAGATTGGACCTGTAAGTTTTCTTTAAGTCACCGATCTCTTTTTCCATTTTAATAAATCCTCAAGGTGATAATATTCAGTATCTGTCTTAGCACATTGACTGTCAAGACCTGGCTATCTGTACAAAATGTGATCATCAAGTCCGTTGAACTTGTGTGCTACCTATCATAATACTTAATCAATACCTTCACTAATCTGCCACGTAGTAGTCTGGAAATTATCTGATACATGGTGCTTTGTTTGTCTTGATCTTTAAGGATTGGTTTCTAGTTCAGTTGGTGTAGCTCTTACTTTAGCAATCTTCTTTTCTAACCTAGTAGTGTCACCTTATTAGGTTTGTTGCCTTTTCAAGATACAAGAGGCTATTAAATGTTTCCTAGCCAAAAATAATAACTAAAAAATAAAAATAAAAATTATCAATTGTTTATCAGACTAAAATTTTACTTACCTATATTAATTGCGGTTATGTGGTTTTCTTATCTATTGATTGACTGTTTCCTTATGTTAACTGTTGAGCTCTGGCAAGCCTTGTTTTTGTGTTGGGAATTACAATATATCATTCTCGAGTGAATGATTGCATATATAAATTTTCTTCAGGTTCTGGCCAGATAGACTCCGAAGGTGGTTACCTTACAGTTCAAAGTTCAAAAACCAAGCGCAAGAGAGTGAATTACTTTCACTGAAAATTCAAGATCAGCAATAGCAAATCGGACGTTATCAACGAGCCCTATTCTCTTGCCAAACGAGATTCAACATTTTTCCGCTCACAGGGGATGCAATTTAAGAAATAGATGGACTTGATTGTCCTTGCCAGACCTGTCGGATTCATTTCTTTGCAGAAAATGCTAACGCGACGCATCTTTTATTACCCGCTTCCCTTGTCAATGCTGCTTAAAAGATGCTGATGGATTTGTGATTTTGGATTGGCCAAGGACTCAAGTAATCTTCACTGTACTGTAACTCACATGTAGAAAGTGCTTGTGATCTTCCATTGATTCGTGCATTCTTGCTGAGTTGCTTATCGGATATCCGCTACCCCCCCGCAATTTTGCTTTTATGTATATGTTTTTTTCCCACTCCCAGCTTCTCCCTTTGTCATTTTTTACCTATCATTATAATCAATATACGCGGTTCATCTCTTTGCTGCATAACTACACTCTCCCAAAATGCCGTAACTAGCTATTTCATTTCTAAATGCAAAGTTCTACTTCATTGAACTCAGGTAAAGGCTCTACTTATGGGACGTTTAGTTTAATTTATGAGTTTAGAATCATGATTTTAATTTTTAAAATTTAAATTTTTTATAAGAAAATGTAGAGAATTAAAAATTACGATGTAGAAATTCTTAAAATAAGCATCTTATTATTGTTCTATTGTGACTTTAATCTATGAAAATGCACGCTAGATAATATGCGACCTTGGTCCGCGGTCGATCATGAAAATGTAACAAAAACATGTTTTTTTTTTTTTTTTTTTTTTTTTTTTTTTTCCTTTTTCTTTTTTTTTTTTTTTTTTTTTTTTTTTTCTTTT
>NW_010361555.1:346666-357526 GCF_000414095.1 Morus notabilis
GGGGGTAATTAAAAAATTATAAAAAAAAATTTTTTTTTTTTTTTTTTTTGTTCTTTTCTGCTCTTCTCTTCTTCTTCTTCTTCTTCTTCTTCTCTCTCTCTCTCTTTCTCTCTCTGTTTTTTGTTTTTATTTTATTTTGGGTTTGATGAATGCACTTTGAGGGAAACTAACTTCAACCGACCCTCGAATCTGTTTTGAAATAATTTTGGTCTGAATCATTTGTAATATCACCTTTTAATGCTGTTCCTTAATTTCCATATTTTTACCTTTTCCAGATTCCCTTACACCAAACATAAAAGAAAATAAAAGAAAATAAGAAAATAAAAAAGAGAACAATAGAGGAAAAAAAAAAGAGCAATTCAGTTTTCAATTGAAGATTTACAGCAGAGATGAGTGTTTCCGAGGTTGGATCTTACCCATTCGTTCGACCATAACAATACCCAAAAAAAAAAAATAACAAAAAAAAAATTGTGGACTTCCAATATCTTTTGCCGGAATTTTTAAGCACAAGCGCAAGGATTATCAACGACAAGCGTGACATCCTCATCGGAGGTACGAAAGAGAAAACAGCCGACGGCGAGGCCCAAAACGACGGCGACAAACACGCCTCCGTTGAACGACATGATTGCGAGCATGAGGAGGTACCCGATCGCCGAGTTCACGCCGAAGAGCAGAGCTCCGGCGAGCCTCGCCAGCGACCATTTCCCGCTGGCGAACCTCTTCTGGAGGAGCGGAGCCTCGATCTGCTGCGTAGACGACGGCTTTCCGGCGGAGGCGATCTTGATTCGGAGGCGGAGATCCTCCATGTATTGGTAGAAGGCGGAGGCGATCAGGCAGGCGAGCAAGGTGAGGACGTAACCCGTCCACGAAGAGGTCCGCCATGAATCTACCAGGAGAGTCACCTGCTTGCTCCAGTAGAAGGTCATGTGCATCATCTTCGCCGTTCGAGTTTTAGAGAGAGAAAGTTCTCTGATCGAGTTCTAGAGAGAGAGAGAGAGAAGGGAATTTCAGACTTTCTTTTTCTTGTTGGTTGAAAGCGTAAACCAAGTGGAGATAACGGCGTTATAACTTATTAGTGTATTTTCTTCGTTGTACTACATGATTATGCATAGTACGATTTTACTAACTCACAATTACGGAAAATGACTCTCGTAAATAGCTTTATTACGATTTTGTCCAGCTTCCATAGCCTATTAATTGGCCTTGGGTCGTTTTGGGCTTCTGTTGTTCGGAGGGGTCATATGGGGAATTCAACAAAGATATTGATGGAGAAAAAAGAAAAAAGGCAAATAAAAGGAGGCCGGTGGCAGCGACGAAACCGGAATTTTTCCCCATGGAATTAATAATTAATGCATGATACAAAAGATTATTTTTTTTAAGGAAAATTAAACGGGGGTTTGAGCCCCAGTGAACCTCATTTTGTTGGTGGACATGTTTTCAAGTTGGAACTTGGAATACGAAAAGATTTATAAAATTTTTGTGAGTGAAAATATTATATATTATAGGATAAAATGCCGAAATAGATGGAGTCAAGTTTACAAAATAATCAAGTACAGTTCAGTCTTAAGCGTCACGTTAGCAGACAACTCTCTTAAAAGTCGATCGCTAGAAAGAAGTAAGACATATGAAAGAATTTGACTACTCAAAAAGGATACAAAGGACAACATGAAGCTATCCGTATCTGCAATCGTAAGTGAAGAGACTTTTATAAATATTTATGAAGTCAAGACTACACGAGAGATGAGATCCGTGAGATTTACTCTCAGATTTGTTATTTGTAATTCAACTATATGAAGCTTAAATAAGAAAACCGTCATGATTGATTGTAATCTCTATCTTTTAGAAAACTATCAAAAAAGATAAGAGAAACATCCTGAATTCAAATAAGGAAAAGAATATGGGCGGTGATTATGAGTATAAATAAGAGCTTATTAGTCAGAAAATCCGTAAGACTCATTTTGAGCATTAGTGCGTGTATTCTCTTTAAAAATAGTGAATTTCCTCTCCTTTTTACAGTGGACGTAGCTCTCAAACTGAGAGTATAATGTTTGTGTGTTCTTGCTGTTTAATTGCTTTTAATTGTATTTTATATTATTTAATTCGCATAAACTGTTTAGAAATTTATTATTATTTTGTTGATGAATTTTCACTATAAATACTGTAGTAATAAAATTTAAATTGTGATTTGAGTTATAAAATGAACAAAGTCTTTAGGGTTTTTTTTTTTTTTTAAGAATAAAACGAATTTAGAATTTTTCTGAATTGAATTTTAGATTTTTTATATTTTCCTAAAAATTGGTATATGGCAGTTGTGTAAATACGTAAGAAAATAATGGTTTCTGTGGAAACGAAGAAAGCAGAAAGAACACGGATAACGAAGATGGTTCAAAGCAGTACAAAAGAGAAAAAGATACCCTGTACTGCCAAATAGTACAGTGTACATTGTAGAGACCCAATACCATAAGTTTAACTATACAGAGAACCCAAAATAAGAGAGTCAAAGAACCAACAAATTTTTTGTAAGACCAAGGGCGTAATTGAACTTTGACAATTTAAGTCTCATTTATTTTATTAATTCAAATTTAAAATTTAAGTTTTATTATAATAAAAAATCTCAGAAACAATCATATTTAATTTTTTTATTATAGTAAAAAATTTCACATAAAATCACATCTTGACTCAAATTAACGAATTAAACGAACCATTAAACTGTACACACGGATGGCTCTTTACACTGTTTCCGGTTTTTCTTTTTCTTTTTTTTCTGATTTTAACATATTCACGGTCACAATGATTATCATAATTCAAACATTTAGTTGAATTTACAGTGTGACTTGAGTGTAGTTTTAAATTGAATTTGAGTTATAACTTGAGTTGAAGTTATAACTTGAGTTTGTGTTTGGTTGTGTACATTTGAGTTATGGTTTGAGATAAGAATTTTGTTTGAGTGAGTCAAAACTTAAATTTGTATTTAGATAGTATTTTTTTAAAAACTCAATGGTGATGAAAAATTTTAATAGGGTATAAGGATAGGGTTTTATTCGTCTTTTCGTTGTCAACGCATAGAAAAAAAATCATCTCAATTAGGATTAAAACGAAAAAGTTATAACATTTTTAAGAATAGAAAAAATATTGTTCATTAATTTGAGTTCGAGTTTCTGAACTCGAGTTGAAGGGAACATTTGAACTCGAGTTTTAGTCCCAAACTCAACTTCAAACTCGAGTTCAAACTTAAAAGAACATAAACTTGAATAAAATTAGAACTCAAGTTGTCTTTTTTTGAGTTTTTTGGGCAGCCGAACACACTAGGTCTCGTTCACTTCACAAATTCAAATTTTATTACAGTAAAAAACTTTCAGAAATACTCACATTTAATTTTTTTATTATAATAAAAAAATTTATATAAAATGTTATCTTAACTCAAATTATAAACTCAAATTAATAAACTAAATGGGCTGATAGACAACGTAATCTTTAGTCTTAACTATTGTGTTCCGGTTCTTATCCCTGCCTGGCTTTTTTTTTTTAAAATAATAATAATTTATGCTTGCGTGATGGACTATTTTGCTGCAGGAAACAGTAACTAGAATTTGGCCCACTCAAAGCATGTGGTAAGCCATTCATTTGCTTTTACGTGAATGAGTAAATTAGAGAAAACAAACGTCATTACATATCCAAGTCAAATAGATTTGTATGTCCATAAGTTCTTCTCGAGTTTGAAGTCTGTGTGTGGATATGCGAGCGAATAAACCTTAAGGTATTCAGTGATTTTAATTTTTAATTTTAATTTTATTATAGTTAAAAGTTTTTGTAAAAAATCACATTTAAATTTTATTTTTTACTACAGTTAAAATTTTTCACATAAAATCACATCTTAAATTAAATTTAAAACTCAAATTTACAAACTGAACGAGTCTTAAAATTCTGTACCGATTTATGTTTTTTAGGACTTTGCTAAAACAAGGTTGGCTTCAATCGAAAAGTTGAACTTCATTCTCGCGGATAGAGACATCATATAACTATTATTTTGCATCTTCCTCCCAACTTGCTTTGGATTATCTTTATATTCATTGTAATTGAAAGTGTCATTTGTTTTAATTTATTGAATGAAGAATAAAAATCACGGAAATAATAAGATAATGTTTAATTTATAGATTTAAAATCATAATTTATGATTCTAATTTTTAAAATTTAAATTTTTTATGATAAAAAAATACTGTAAAAAATTATAAACTATAATTCAAATTACGGATACACGAAATAAACATTCCTTAATATCCACGTATAAGAACTTTTTTGTGTACCCCCATTGGCCCAAATAGAAAAAGGCAAATCCACAAAGTCAAATCGTTCACTTAATGAGACTTTTAACAAACAAACACTACTGGGCTAGACTCGCGGCTAAAAAGTGAGACATTGCAAATGTTGCAGTCAAAGAAAAGGGAAACAAAAGTGACAAAATACTTGCATTGCAAGATATATCCAGAGTCTAAATTGTCGTTCAACATGAGGTGTAGAAAGGCCAACTTTATGAAATTATCAAATCGATTTGAAAATTTTGTCCGTTCATTGATTCGAGTTTTTAATCTAAGTTAAAATATAATTTTATGTGAGAATTTTTTACTGTAATAAAAAAATTAAATATAATTAATTTTAAGAATTTTTTACTGTAATAAAATTTAAATTTTAAACTCAAATAACTGAATTAAGGTGTTACACTTTTCAGCTACTGCGTAAGATTTGGGGCAACTCATAATCCTTCGATACTTCCTTCATCTACGTGGATTTGGCCCAGACACTTTACGAGTTTACAACCACAACTTGTGGGCCCACTCCGTCCCCCAGATATTTTTTTTTCTTTCTGGGATTTATAAAAAAAAGACAGAACTTCAACTGTTATCATATCTGTCTGTTCTTATCCCCAAATCCCAATCAAGAGAAACATCAACCAGTTAGCAGATACTAAAGCCTTGAGAGAAGACCAAGCGAAGACTTGAATTACATGAGAAGCACGTTTGGATATAATGTTCAATAGTAAATTATATTTCAAAACCATGCAAAAGCTTGCTTGTGTACAATTTGACGAGCTTGTAAACAGAAGTAGTTCGATAAAAGTAGAACAAGAATATAAAAACATTTCCAAGAAATAGTCACCAACTTTTTGTAAATTTTGATTGAACTCCGGCAAAATACATTACCTTACAATCCATCCAATTACGAAAATATCAAATAAGATCAAACCCAATAGAACTAAAAACTAAAATTCCAACAATAACTAAAGGCACTAATTAACTAGCTTAAAAAAAAATTGAACAACAAACAACAAATTAACACAACATAACATTGCTGATAGATCCATTTACGGCCTACCATTTGAGCTATGGACAACAAATTCCATTATTAATTTCTCTTCCGCAATTGAAGCTTTGTTTTACTCGCTCTGCCTCTCCGGCATTGTAGCGAAGCAGCTTTTGGAGCGGCCGAGAGGTCGACAACCCGCGAAATCGTTCTTCCTCGGAGAATCCAGAGTCCGCCGGAGAAGTTGTTTCATGGCCGAGATCAGGTCCTCGCCGGGATTGCTCGGAGGACTCGACGACCTGAACTGCTCGCAGAACTTCATGTGCCGCTTCACCGCCTCGCCGGTCCCGATATCCTCTCTCTGCGATCTGAATACCTCGTCCTTGACCGCCTCGGCACAGAGCCCGCAAATCCAGCGGCCCTGGTACCTCTCCCTCACGCGTGCAATGTACGCTGGCGTGCACTCCTCCGTCAGCCTGCAGCAGTAGCATCTCGCGAACTCCACGTCGGCGGGCCCCCGCCGGAGCGCTCCGGGATTGAAGCTCCGCGACCGAAGATGAAATCGCCTTCGCCGCCATTTTTCCCCCCCCAAAAGAACCCTAACCGAAATCCCTAAATCAAATCAAAATTACCAATAACGGAAAACAAAATTCGAACACAATATATATGTAAATTGAAAAAAGAAAAATTAAAATTCCACGCCCGCGTAAATATGGAAATCTAAATTTAAGCCTCGAAATAAATGTCAATAGAATCCGGTCCGAGATTCTTACCGTTCGACTTGGAAATTCGAACTCGAATCAGCTCCAATTCTTGCAGTTACAGTTTCTCTGTCTTCTTCTTTCCTTTCTCAGCTTTCAAAACGAGAGAAACTGTAACGGCAAATTGACCTTATTTTATGCTATTCACTTAAGGAAAGCAAATTTATCGCTCCTTTTCCCACTCGTTTTCCTCAACTTTCTCGCCGCCAGTGAGAATCAGCCCGAGAATCACAAACATGTCTCGGAGCCTTGATTGGCTCGCTCTGTTGCCCAGATTAATCAATTTCGAACATGAAAGTACCAAAACGGGAAAAGAAAAGAAGAGAAAAGGGAAGAAAATCCCTGGAGAGATTTTCTCGCGAAATTTCTTGCGTCTCTGAAGCTTTTATGATTGTAATAATGGAAATAAATTATGAGTTTGATTGATCCTCGCGATTGTCTTCCTTATAAAAACCAGAGGAGACTGTTCCTCAATCATTGGCGGTTTGGAGGCACACGTCTAGTGGTCATTCAATGCGGTTATCAAGTACTTCGCTTCCCACCGAGTTACTATCGCGGATTATTACTGCGCGACGTGGAGTTTTCTTATTGGTGGATGTTTGTTCGTTTTACGGAAATTTGAGCGCGTGATTTTCAAAGTTTGTAATGCTTGTTAGATTTGATTAGTGGACTGCCTATCCCAGCTGTCACGACAATTACTTCATTACGTTCGTCCAAGCTAAAACGTGCGCTTTCGTTCGTCTCTTCACTCTCTGCTCCACGCGATCTGATGCGCGTGTCGACAGTTAATCTGGTAAAAGGAAGACACGTGTAAGTAGTAGTGCTTAAACTTTGGACGGGTCTCACGCGACCGCTTAAAAATATTAATTTTTTACTTGAAGCCCGACCCAATCCGTCTAAAAAATTTGTGTTGCCTGCCCGAGCCTGAAAATGCCCTTGAACGGGTTGCGGACTTCTATTTGGCTGTCTGAGTCCAGCCGGGCATACTGAGCCCGCCTGAATAACCCGAATTTTTTTTATTTTTTATTTTTTATAATTATTAAGTTATTTTGTGTTAAAATTCTATAAAAATTAAAATTAACATTCAACATACATTATTAACACAATTTAATAAATTAATCATGTATATTAATTTTTAAATTCATAATTCATTATTGTCTCGTAAAAAACCTTACCAAGAAAAATCTGATTGGGATAAAAACTTAGCAAGGAAAAACGTGTGCAATCATTTTGTGACGAATTATAAATTTTACAAATTTACAAAGTTATACAATTACAATGTTAAAACTAAATACATATTTACAAATTACAAATTTACAATTTAATTTGAAGCTGAAAGATCGTCTTCAAAATTAAATATTAATCGATTAAATTCATCGATCCATTTTGGCTTGCCGGTGAAATTGTATCCTGTAGACGTTGATCGGCCCGATCCCAATCCTTAATGCAGACAAAGGCTTCAACAATGTCCCATTGTAATGCATTCTGGCGTTCCTCAAGTATTCTTCATGTCGTACTAAAGGCTTGTTCGGATAAAATAGTTGAAACTGGGATAAAAAATATATCCATTGCTAATCGAGTTAGGATTGGCCAAGTTAATGCCCGTGCCCTCTACCATTAAACTAAGTCAAACTGCCACGCCCTGAAGCCGGGGTTAGTGACGTGGAGGCTCATTTAGAAGTTAAACGTGATTAGGAGAGTAATTAAACATTGAGAAACACAATAATCAAAATCAAAAGGAAAATGTTAAAGAAATTCCCAAATGAGCCTCACTTTTAGCTGAAAATAAACGACAAGAAAGTTACGGAGGCGCCTGCACTTTCTGGTTACAAGAGGTTAAAACTTGAGCCTCTAACATCGTTCAGGGCTTCACCCACAGGATATACAGTATTGTACATACATGAACATGTAAATAATATTACATACATAAACCACAGTCTAGAAATCTAAAGTTCAGAGTTTACAGAATTTACAATCCTTACATTTGTACACAGGGAGGATGAACACAATCCTCTTCTAATCGGATGGTAGCAACTAACTCAGCTACTTCGTACTACTCCTCGCGTCGCTTGGGAGGGGTTTAATATTTATAAAATAAATAAAACGTGAGCGAAAGGCCCAGTAGGATGTAATTTGAAATAATTTTTATAAACAAGTAAATAAATTGATGAACAAGTAAAAAGATAAATAAATACATAAATATAGACATTCAGTTCCAACACAACAGCTGGAACCTCACATCTTTTTTTCTGAAAGGAATATAAACTAAAAATTTTCGTATTAGAGGCATCAGCAAGTAATTTATCCTCTGATAAATTACTTACACAACCACAAGCACAAGGCTTATCACTACCGTAGTGATCCAGTCTGGGTTTCAGATTTTGCCCCTAAGGATACATTCTTCATATCCTATCTAGGCCATCAGTCGGTTTACCGATTCATAAAATCTCTTATCTTAAGAAATCATTCATTAAACTTTCTGAAATAGTTCACTATGATTCCAATAGCTAAAATCAAGCTATTGTTTTAAAAATGCTTTTCTTTCGTAAACATGTCATTTCTTTAAAACATTTGTAAGGCTAAACAATTGATGCCTAAAAATTCACCTAAGTTTACTAAACCACTTTCTAAACCTTCTAATTTTAATCTAGGATCAAAAATAGTACCTAAACCATACAACAAAGGCAACTTAGATCAATATTTTATAAATTTCTTTTCTATAGAATGGATAGGAACTCATAAGATTTGGTCCTCCCTATATTCGCTAAATAAAATATTAATTCGTAAAAGTTCACCGAAAGCTAAAGGTGATGTTGGGTAATATGTTCTACTAAGTTTTAGAGTAACTTCATGAAACCTACCTAAAATTTGATACAAAACTTCGACAATTTACCAATCATATGCGTCTATATGTCCTACTCGTACTTTTGCACACATATAGTTTGTTATAACATCCTTATAGGGGATGCATTGTTGAAGCATTATATAAGTTGAGTTCCATCTTATAGGCATATCTAACGCTAATGCTCTAGGAAGTATATTTAATGCTTGTAAGAGCCTAAACTAATCTTCTTGTCTTTGGTTACTACCTTGAATCTGTAATGACTGAGAAAATCCCAGACCTTAAATAATACAATTTATGTATTTAAGCCAAGGATTTTCTTAGACAAATATTACGTGACTGAAGGATTTATGGAATTAATATATGTATTCCTAAATTCTGTAGCAGATTTCATGTTAAGTTCATGTTTTCGATCAAGTAAATTCGATCGATAAATTCTCGTCGTACTTTAAGGCGGAATAATTTTCAGTACAAGTATAGTTTGAGAATCTTAATTTCAAGAATCTCCAAACACAGCATGATGTTAGCAGCGTATAAAAAAAATGCACTAACATTTTAAAAGAAGAGAAAATCCTTAATTGCCAGACAGCTAGGTTAAAGTCAGAAGATAAATACCCATAGTAGAAGGGTACAATGTGAGCTCGGGATTTGACACCGTCAGAAACAGCGTCATTCCCGAGATTTAATGCAGAAAAGTTAAATTTAGAATTTATTCAGTCTAGAATTAATTTCAAGACTTGAAACAGTTTAAGATATTACGCGAGTGAGAATTTAATGTGATCCCTAAGTAGTTGGGAATTAATATTAAACTGTAAATAAGCAGTTGAAAAGGAATCGTCAGAAACTAGAATTTCCTGTCGGCTCAGTTACTTACCTACAGTCAGTATAATTGTTAGCAGTTTCAAGAGAAACTTAAGAGAGTGGACAAAAGTACAAGGGGTAGGATTTATTTTTCTCTCTCCCATTCTCTACTTGGCCGGCCATGTATAGTAGAAATAGAGCCAAAATTTGGCTAGTTGAGTGTGATAAAAGGTTACAAGTTATGTTGTGATGTGATGGTAGTGGTTGAAGGGGAATTAATGACAATTTTGCTTCTCATTTTCTCCTTCCATAACCGGCCAAGAAAGGGGGGAATTGAACCAAAATTTGGTTGATTGAAGGAGTTGATGTGATGTTAAAAAATTATTTCCAAGTTGCCTATAAAAGGAACCATCATAGGATAAGCTTCATTTTTTTCTCCTCTCCTTTTTCCCACATCAAAAATCCGGCCATACACACCATTTCCTCTCAAATATTTTCTCCTACTCTCTCAATCTTGAGCCACTAGCACACCATAGAAGAAGAAGAAGGAGATCAAGGGATTCTAGGAGGAGACTAGTCAAGTATTCCTCTAAGGGTAAAGAAACTCTAAATCCTCTCATTCTCATGTTTTAGTGAAGTTTGAAATGTAAAAATATTCCTCTTAAATTTCCTTATACTCTTATAGTTCCAAGCCATTAACAAACCTTGGAGAAGAAGAGAAGGATCTAAATGGCTCTCAAGAAAGAGTTCTTCAAGGGTAACTTCTTGAACTCTTTTCAATTATTTTCTAGCAAAGTTTAAGTTTGAGAATCCATTTATGTAAATTGTGATTCTCAAGGAAATAAGTTGTAATAAGGGTGTGTGAGTTTTATGTTAGTTTTGTGAGTTTTGAGGTTAGTTTGATGGGGTATGTTTATGCTTGATCTAAGTTGCTTATTTTCGGATTAGAGGAAAAATTTTCCGGTGACTTTGACCGCGAAAATGAGGACCATAGAGCGAGATTTTTCAATGTTTTAAAGCTTGAACTTATAGCCCTGGATGTTTTGAACATTTTCGGTTACTATGACAAAACCTAATTTTAACTCTAAAACCAAGTTTGAAGCCATTTGGCAAAAACGGACAAGCTGTCCAACACAGTTTCAAAAAAAAAAACTGGCA
>NW_010361555.1:363357-367265 GCF_000414095.1 Morus notabilis
GATAGTAACGTTGCGATTTAGATAATCAGAAACTGATTGACAAGATCTACATATTTTTATTGATCAAACTCAGTTATTCTATTAAGAGACAACCATTTCGCGAGTATGCAAGAGCAATAGGGTCAAGTTAAAGTTTAGTACAGCTTTCCACCGCAGACAGATGGCCAACCTGATAAGACCATTCAGACCCTAGAAGATATGCGGAGAGCATGTGTCATGGATTTTAAAGGGAACTGGGATAGGAAGTTACCTTTGATATAGTTTTCCTATAACAACAGCTATCACACGTCAATAGGAATGACACCTTACGAAGCTCTATACAGAAAAAAATGCAGGTCCCCAATTCATTAGTATAAACCTGGGGAGAAGCATTTAGAAATAGTATACTTTATCAGTAGAACCACAGAGAATGTGAGACTTATCACGAAGAAGTTCGATACTGCTCATAGTCGCCAGATGAGTTATGCAGATAAACGCCGCAGATTTATAGAGTTTCAGGAAGGAGACTAAGTTTTTAAATTTTAAATTCTTCTCACTTAATCTTTTTTGTTGTCATTTATATTAAAAACATATAGAAAAAAGAGAGTGTTGGATATAGTGAAAGGAGCAGATTTAGAAGTTGCCCGATTTATTAGTTGTTTTACTTCAAAATTTGAATTTGAATTTATTTTAGTTGTTTCATGATATCTTCTAGTATACCTTCTAGTCTGATTTATGAATTATTATGATTTTTAAATTTAGAATATTTTGTATTAGTTTAGTTTCCTTTTCTAGCTTCTAAAATTAGTCTTGAGATTGTTTCCTTTTAGTTTGTTTCATTTATTTGTATTTTCAATTGCCTATTTAAAGGCTTCTAAGTATTGTTATTTTAGAGAGTTCAGTTTTTATGAATAAAATTTCAAGCTTGTTCTCTCTATTTAATTTTCTCGGTATTTTGTTGAATAAGCGAGTGATTAAAGCCTATTTTTGTAATGACTGAGAAAATCCCAGACCTTAAATAATACAATTTATGTATTTAAGCCAAGGATTTTTTTAGACAAATATTACGTGACTGAAGGATTTATGGAATTAATATATGTATTCCTAAATTCTGTAGCAGATTTCATGTTAAGTTCATGTTTTCGATCAAGTAAATTCGATCAATAAATTCTCGTCGTACTTTAAGGTAGAATAATTTTCAGTACAAGTATAGTTTGAGAATCTTAATTTCAAGAATCTCCAAACACAGCATGATGTTAGCAGCGTAAAAAAAACGCACTGACATTTTTAAAGAAGAGAAAATCCTTAATTGCCAGACAGCTAGGTTAAAGTCAGAAGATAAATACCCATAGTAGAAGGGTACAATGTGAGCTCGGGATTTGACACCGTCAGAAACAGCGTCATTCCCGAGATTTAATGCAGAAAAGTTAAATTTAGAATTTATTCAGTCTAGAATTAATTTCAAGACTTGAAACAGTTTAAGATATTACGCGAGTGAGAATTTAATGTGATCCCTAAGTAGTCGAGAATTAATCTTAAATTGTAAATAAGCAGTTGAAAAGGAATCGTCAGAAACTAGAATTTCCTGTCGGCTAAGTTACTTACCTACAGTCAGTATAATTTTTAGCTGTTTCAAGAGAAACTTAAGAGAGTGGACAAAAGTACAAGGGGTAGGATTTATTTTTCTCTCTCTCATTCTCCACTTGGCCGGCCATGTATAGTAGAAATAGAGCCAAAATTTGGCTAGTTGAGTGTGATAAAAGGTTACAAGTTATGGTGTGATGTGATGGTAGTGGTTGAAGGGGAATTAATGACAATTTTGCTTCTCATTTTCTCCTTCCATAACCGGCCAAGAAAGGGGAGAATTGAACCAAAATTTGGTTGATTGAAGGAGTTGATGTGATGTTAAAAAATTATTTCCAAGTTGCCTATAAAAGGAACCATCATAGGATAGCTTCATTTTTTTCTCCTCTCCTTTTTCCCACATCAAAAATCCGGCCATACACACCATTTCCTCTCAAATATTTTCTCCCACTCTCTCAATCTTGAGCCACTAGCACACCATAGAAGAAGAAGAAGGAGATCAAGAGATTCTAGGAGGAGACTAGTCAAGTATTCCTCCAAGGGTAAAGAAACTCTAAATCCTCTCATTCTCATGTTTTAGTGAAGTTTGAAATGTAGAAATATTCCTCTTAAATTTCCTTATACTCTTATAGTTCAAAGCCATTAACAAACCTTGGAGAAGAAGAGAAGGATCTAAATGGCTCTCAAGAAAGAGTTCTTCAAGGGTAACTTCTTGAACTCTTTTCAATTATTTTCTAGCAAAGTTTAAGTTTGAGAATCCATTGATGTAAATTGTGATTCTCAAGGAAATAAGTTGTAATAAGGGTGTGTGAGTTTTATGTTAGTTTTGTGAGTTTTGAGGTTAGTTTGATGTGGTATGTTTATGCTTGATCTAAGTTGCTTATTTTCGGATTAGAGGAAAAATTTTCAGGGACTTTGACCGCGAAAATGAGGACCATAGAGCGAGATTTTTCAATGTTTTAAAGCTTGAACTTATAGCCCTGGATGTTTTGAACATTTTCGGTTACTATGACAAAACCTAATTTTAACTCTAAAACCAAGTTTGAAGCCATTTGGCAAAAACGGACAAGCTGTCCAACACAGTTTCGAAAAAAAAACTGGCAGCCACTGGTTCAGCCAAACGGGACCCTTAGAAGCTGAATCTCGATTTTTCACAAAAGTGACAATTTTATATTTCGACGAGATGAAGAAATTTGATGAAGAAAAGATTTTCAAAATCCGACCCTAAGAGGTACTAAAACACAGATTCCCGAAACGGCACAGTTTTTGACTAAAACAGTTTCAAGAAAAATAGCAGCTACGGCTTTCAGCCAAACGGGGCCTTTAGAGGCCGAGATGAGAAGCTATACGGCTCAACTCCAACATAATTGCTCTGATATAGCTGGCTCTTTTAGGCACTTGGATATTTCCCAACAACTCCGGTCCATTTATGGTTATTGCTTCTGTGAACATAGTAGCTAAATAATCCCAACGCGTTACATAAGGCAGATATTGTATAATTGTTCGGTTTTCCGCAATTTTTTCCATTCCTCGGTGTAAATAGCCTAATATTGGTTCACAGTCAATAACATCTTCACCATCGAGAGTAACGATGAGTCGAAGAACACCATGCATTGATGGGTGGTGGGGACCCATATTTACTATCATGAGGTCTTTTCTTGGAGCTGGTATATTCATAGGTTTTTCTTTTTCCTCGATTGACCGAGATAGAATTTTAGTAAAATACAATGACATTAAACCTCATTTTAATGAAAGTATTCATAAAGGAAGTTTTCAAGAAAAAAATGCTTTCTTTAAAGAACTTAGTGGGTTATCGAGAAAATCATCCCGACGGGCACCTACGAGCCTAACACGATAGATCCTTAGGATTTTAAGGATTTGATGTGGGTCCAACGCCCGTATTGATTTAAGAGACTCTGTTTGAGTTTAAATTTCAGCGGCCTAAGAGTTAGAATGCCGTTAATAAGTTTCTAGGCCGAATTGGGCCTTAATATCATAATAAGTTCAATGAGGAATTTTATGGAGAATAAGTTACTATATTGGGTAAATGATTTTCAATCTAGACATAAGTATGTTAAGGGCAATTAAGGAAAATAAAATTTTGAGGATCTAATAAATTGATCCTTATAGTAAATTATCCTTCAGAAAATGAAAGGAATACATGCCTTAAAAAAAAAAAAAAAAGGGTTAGATTCCTGCATAAATTGCTAAAATAGAATAGCAAACGACAGTTAATCTCACACTCTCAATGGGGGTTTATTTTCAGAAATAAGCAAGTAAGAGAATAGACTGTTTGGCGAAAAGTGGATTCCAGCTCTGTAAATCAAGTAAGTAGGAATCTCGCC
>NW_010361555.1:367901-386494 GCF_000414095.1 Morus notabilis
CACGCAGTTATTTTCCGCAGTAAGTTTAAGAAAAATCATGTATATGTCTATATGATTCAAAGGTTTCAAGTATGTATGTTTAAAAAGTATACGTACATATGTATGTTAAGAAAACCAAGGTTGTAGCTAACAACCCTAGTTTTGAGTATTTAAGTTTTAGAACGTTGCAACAGTACATGCGATAAATAAATGAATTTTAAACATGACGATTAAAATGAGTAATTTTAGAAGGACTTTAAGATGTACTTGAATTTAAGATTTCTCACGAAATCCGTTTTAAAGTTAAATGAGATGGCCGATTGAAATGACTAGTTTTAGAAAAGCTTTTAAAGAGTATTTGAAACAAGAGTTCAAATGCTATTCCGTTTGAAGGATATTCCTAAAAGGTTTTATCTTAACTAAAATTAAGAAAAGCTTTAAGAAATTTAGTGATTCACTTATTTGAAATTATTGTTACAAATTATGAAAGTATTCCTTCTTATATAAAAAAAAAAAAAATGTTCCGCATATTTTAAGAAACCCCAGTAAGTACAAGTTAAAGTTTAAGTTACAGTGGTGGCCTCATAGGAAGGTCGACACAGAATCCATGCAAGACTATCTCTAATTCTTTTAATGTGATTACCCATTTCTTTTAAACTGGATTTAACAATTAAATTAATTACGTGACATGCACAACGTTGGTGAAAAATAGTACCGTTACCGAATAAACTTAAATCATTTTCAAAAAACTCAATTGTTTTTGTATTGACACTAGCATTATTTAATGTTATAACCATTATTTTATCTCTTAATCTAAATTCATCAATTACATTTAAAATGGTATTATATATTAAATCTGCGTTATGTGATCCTAGAACACATTTAAAACCTAATATTCTCTTATCTAAATCAAATCATTTATAGTAATGTCTGATTACAGCTAAATAATCTTTATTGGCAATGGCAGACTAAATATTTGCCGTTAACGCAATGCACCCGCTAGTTGAGTCTAAAAGGTTTATTAATGCTTCTTTATCTTTTTTAAATAATTTTAATAAATCTTTCCTAAGAGTAGTTTTTGAAGTGAACTGTGCATTCAGATTATGTACAACCTTAATATATCACTGCCAATTAGGATGCTCTACAAAACTAAGTGGTTGATCTAAAGCAATTATCATTCGCGTAACTTCCATACGATTTACTCGCGGATCGTATTTTTAAGTGGTTAGACCACCGGTTGCGCGATCAAAGGATAATTGTGTTTGGCGGAGTTTGGGTCTGCCGGATTGGCTAAGCTTTTAAAGACACTTTTCGGAGTGTCTTCTCAAGTGTGTGGTGCGTGAATTGTGTCACCTTATAATTTAGATAAACAATATTTACACTGAGCTATATGTTTAGTGTTACCTTCATTGTCGATCTGCTCAATTGTGTTGAACTGATCCCAAACTGTCGATGTGCACTTACATTTCCTTCTAGAGGTTGTAACACTTGCAGACGCAGATGAAGTCGCACTGGCACTCGCCGCTTCTCCACGCCCACCACTATTGTGACCACGACCTCTAATACGTCCACCAGGGCTCCGATTAGTAGATTCCTGCGTAACAAATTCATTAGTGAGAAATTACCTTTCTTCCACGTTGTGTTGGGCATTAACAGGAATACCACTATAACCAAAATGATCCATTATAAAAAAAAATAAGAGTGATTTGAGAGAGAGAGAGCTTTAGGATAATGTGATAGTTTTTGGAAAAATTGTGAGAGAGATTGAGAGAGATTGAGAGAGATTTTAAATTGAGAGAGATTGAGAGAAATTGAGAGTGATTGAGAAAGTTTGAGTGAGAAATATGTATGGGGGATGGGGGTATTTATAGGGAAATTTTTAGGTTAAAAAATTGATTTTTTTTCAAAAAAAATCGGGTGCAACGGCTACTTTAGGGTTTTGGCGGGTCGGGTTCGGGCTGGTTCGGGCGGCAACGGTAAAAAAACTAGCCGTTGGACGGGTTTTAGGGCAGTTCAGGCAGGTTAGGCAAAATTGGGTTTTCGAGCTTATTTTTTAGTCGGCCAGCAACGGTCAAAATTTTGACCGTTTCTCGGATAGTCGAGCGGGTTGGGCATTCGGGAAAATCGGGCCTGGCCGGAAAATTTTTAAAAAACTTTGGCGGACAGCTGTTGGCGGCGCCTACACGACGACAGGCTCCGGCGTGGTGTCCATTTTCGGGCTGTCCGAGCCCAAATTTATAACTTTGGACAGGCCGAAATTTGGGCATGCCCGCCGAGCCCAAAATATTCGGGCCTCGGGCCGGCCAGCTGGCCCAAAGTTCCAACACTATAAGTAGGGCTGTAAAAAAATCACCCCGAAGCCGGCCGAGCAGAGCCGACCTTATTTGAAAATCATGGGTTTTTAATTTTAATTTAATTTTCAGTTTTAATTATGCCCAACCTACACTGTGTGGGTAGGGGTGCAGGGTGCTGACTTGGCCAAACTTGATGAAAAAGCAGGTAAAAAAGCCCAACCCTGATGTTTCTCACTTTTTCTCTGTCTCTAATTTTAATTTTACTTGTGCGGCAGCTCGCAGCCGCTCCTAGCCTCCTATCTCTCAGACTTTCCTCACTTTCTCTCTTTCAATTCCTTCTCTCTCTTCAAACTTTTCTCGGAAACCCTAAGGCCCCGTTCACTTCGCTTATTCGAGTTTAGAATTTGAGTTTAGATGTGACTTTATGTGAGAGCTTTTTACTGTAGCAAACTAATCAAGTTCATGAAAGTTTTTCTATACAAAAAAAAGGCTCATGAAGTTCATCTTCGATAATTTTTAAAATTAAACTAAAGTAAAGAACTAACAAAATACTTTAAGACAAAAAGTCTAAAAATTAGCGGGCTAGTTCAGGATTTCCCATCAATTTGAGTCCAAAAAATAAAAATAAAAACAAATCCTCCTAAATACATGTTCATTTTCAACAATGAATTCAATCACCAATGTGTAACAACAAATACATGATGTTTGGCTACTGGCCAACAAAATTGAAAAAACCTAAAACTCAAAAACTTAAAATACAAAACGATATAATCTTATGTAAAAGCGTGGGTTGATGAAACAATGACTACGCTTGACTTTTGATAGTAAGGTAACATATAAAAATTTTATAAAAACTGACTAAGAAAAATGACTACGCTTGACTAAGAAATATCTCAACTCTGCTTCTAAAATGTGTTTTTAGACGTTTTCTGAAACTGCCCAGAATTTCATAAAAAATGTCAAAAACTATTTCTTTGAGTTAGTTTTTGTTTTACTGTTTTTGGACCATTTAGAGGGCAATTTCGGGATTTTTAACCTAATGCCTTAAAGGTTTCGACGTTACAGACAAATTTTTGTGACTGCAAAAAATCACAATTCTGACTCTAGGACGTGTATTCGGGCTGTTTTCAAAAATTACGTAAAATAATATTTGTCAGCCACTATTTTTAAGATTTCTGACTGTTCTGAGGCCGAAGCTAATTTTTCACAAAACACAAAACTTTTAGATCGCAACGAGACGAAGAAACTTCACAAAGCTCAGATTTTAAGAATTCAACTCTAAGATGTAGTTAATTATAGATTAAGGAAAAACAAAAAAATTAACTTGTAAGATTTGAAACTGTTCAAATTCTAGCGAAGAACCTTTTTCAAAAACGTTTGAATCCGATTTTTTCAAGAATTGAAAATTTAAGACAAAATATAATAAACGAGGCAAAATAGGAAATTTTAAAAGGTTTACAAACTTATGGTTATTTTCTAAAAATAATCACTAAATGCTTCCCGACACTAATTTATAGTAACCGATAATATTACTAGCGGTAAAATATGATTTACTAATGATTTTCATAACAAGATTGGATTAAGAATTTCTATAAAAACTCTAGGTACGGGCCCAACACCCGTACTAGGCCCACAATTTTTGAGCCTAAGTCTAACACACTAGTGTAAAGGAACGATGTAGACATGTTGTAGATTAATGGGCCTTAATATAATTTTGGACCTAACCTAAGAAATAATATGAAATGGTAACTTAGATATAGACCATGGTTTAGTTTACTAATTAAAAAGATTAAGTTATCAACGTAGGATCGATTAACCAAGGTAATTAAGGAATATTATACGATAAGGATTTATTAGAATAATCATTGTAATACGTAAGAAGACAAATGATCCTTATTTAAAAAGGAAATATTTTCTAAGTACAAGAATAAATTTATAAACAGACTAAGCTAAATAGACTAGCTTATAATAAATCAAACTCACACCCTCAATGGGTTTTCTTTATAGAACACATCAGTATAGGTTAACCTTGGTGAGTAATATAGTCCCGACCTTAGCTGATAGCAGGTAAGTGAGAATCTCGCATACAGTATGAATAAGTTTAAAAACAGAATGTTATACACATTATATGTACATGTTTATGCTTAAAGTTATAGTATGTTATGCCATGACATATCGCATTCTCACTATTAAGATCTATATGACTAATAAGAACATTTAAGAGTGTCGTACCAACATCTCGACTTACGGAGAGGATTGAAGGCATGAGGAGGCAATCATTCAGTACCTGAAGAGGTCAAATGGGGTCACAGCATAGTTGGGGACCTTGCAAACCCTCTATACCCGTTGATCGTGCACACATCCCGGTACATACACTCGGGCCTAAATGAATAATAAATCAGGTTCATAAAAGAACATAATTGGTACATGCATTATCGATATACTTTAAGTACTCTGTTTTTAATTAGCAAGACGTAGTTCCTACTTACTGAGTATAAACTCACCTCTAGGATGTATTTATACTGTAGGAAAACAACCAATGAAAGGTGAATGATGGATTGTGCGCAACGGTAGGCAAGTAGTGTGGAGAATGGGAAATGGATACCTATCGCATTTTAATTTCGCAATATGTTTTGTTATGATAAGACTTTTTAATTATATAGATGCAGTTTGGTTTTAAGAAGATTGAGACTTCTTTATAATTTAAAAATTAATATCTGTTAATTTAATATTAAAGTTAAGTTTATTTTCCTTCATTATATGGTATATAAATTTTTTTTATAAATTTTAGTTTAATTAATTAAAGTATTTTAAGTGATTATATAATAGTGAGTTTAAGAGATGACTACTTAGTTAGGTTCGCCACATCTATGATAATAATATGGTAATTAGATACGCAATCGAGATTGTGCGGGCCGTTAACTTCCCAATGCTCATGCAATGGTGCCTTTCTTAAAGTGCAAGATCTTAATCGCATAGGAAAGATTTTCCAGAATAAGAAAATAATGTTTGTTTTCCTTATATATGAAGGAAAAGAAAAGAGTTTTTTTGATAATATCGAAAAAATTAAATTACTGGTGATTTTTTATTTTTAATCATTGTATCTCTATTATGAATTATGAATTGTATATTATATATATATTTTTAAACTATATAATTTTAAACTATATTTAACGTTAAAAAAGTGAGCCTACTGATAAAAAATAATATAAGAGAAAATCCTAAAAAAACATTACAGCACATAAAGTTTGTCCACAAAAATAAGAAATCACTTTTTTTTTTTTTTTTAACAAAATAAGAAAGTACTGTTGAGTGTTGAGCTACATCACCATTCCTTAGTCGGTGAGTGCAATTATAAAGCACGTGTCCTTTTTTTCTTTTCGCTTATGAAATGGACGCGACAAGTTGAAAATTCTGGTATGTACTTGAGGAAGATCATTTAAGCCAAGAATGATATGTGTTCAACTTCTTCGCATTTATATTCTCGCAAAAAAAGAAAAAACTTCGCATTTATAATATGATGTATTCAATTAAATTATCCGCATTGGTTAGCAAAAAAAAAAAAAGTCTCTAATTTCAACCACCACATGAATATTGAGGGGATGTTTAGTTGGAAGATTCAAACCATAATTTGAATCATGATTCATGGTTCATTACAGTATTTTTTCTCATAAAAAATATACATAAATAAAAAATGATCATAATCATATGATTCTAATATATGAACCAAACGTCTCCTAAATATATGAATTTAAGTAATTATACTTTAATCGCGTTTCCTGGGCAGGGTAGGAAATATCCTCAATCTTGCATAATTCAATATCTATAAATTTTTCGTGGATTTCTTTCGTTCACAAGTTTGTAGAAAGCGGATTTTGCTTATTTATTTATTTTATTTTATTCCTTTTTTTTTTTCTTTTGGTGATGAAAATTGAAAGCTATACTTTGTCTTGCCAAATGGAACGTACCCATAAACTGTCTTGTTTACTGTACAAGTAGGAAGAAATCTTCTTACAAATATTACATTATCGTATTTTATATATCCAATATGTACCGAGTAGAGAGCTGAACACATTCCTACGAGTTTAAGGTTATGATAATATACAACCTTATATTATAAAAAAAATAATCACGATAATGTATAACCTTACGATTAACTGATTAAGATTTTCATTTTTTTATTTTTGGAGGGTTCAATTTAAAGGAAATTATTACATAAGCAAAAGTAATTATAATTTATTTTTTTTGCTACAATTCAACTTTTAAAAGACAATTGGGCCCATTCAGTTCGTTGATTCGAGTTTTTAATTCGAGTTAAGATGTGACTTTATGTGAGTACTTTTTATTGTAACAAAAAAATTAAATGTGATTATTTTTTAAAATTTTTTACTGTAACAAAACTCGAATCGGTAAAATAAACGGGACCAAAATATCTCTCTATTTAATATATCATGTCAAAAACCTCTCTTATGAGTTATTCGTTATCCATCCATACATAACTCCAAAGAAGAGTGAGTTTTTTAGGGTATATTTCGTTCAACTTGGCGCGTGTTGATTGGTTACTTCTTTAACTGGGATCCATGTGGCCAACTTCAATTGGATCACACAGAAATTGGCCACGTGGCAGTATTGCAAAGGAGAATAGAAACGGGCTCATGTAGAAACACAATACAAAATCCTACGTTGCTCAGTAGTCGACAACCGCTACCACGTGTCGCGCTGTGATTGTCAGAATAAGAAAATGGCGGGCCCGCCTGTTGCACCAGCTGACACGCCTGTCCCCTTCCCCTCGACGCGCGCCACCTCGCGCGTGTATTCCACGTGCCAATCCTACGTTGTGGTCTAATTTTATCTCTCTTAACATCGTTTTGCACCAAATTTTTAATACTACTAAAAAAAATACTTTAAATAATAAAATGAAATTAAACAAACATAAAATAAAATCACACCAAATTAAATAAGAAACAAAACAAAATATAATTAATTTAAAACACAACAAAATAAGTTAAAAAATTATTCTTCTATCTTTGCTTAAGATTTTTTCCCATTATTCTTTCTTTTTTTTTTATGTCGTTTTCTTATTTTTTTTTTAAATAATTTGTATAACCATTGTTTTAATTAATCACATGCACGTACGTGTTTAACACTAAAACAAAACAAATACTGAAAAAAGAAAAAAAAGGGTGTTGATTTGTGGTCCAATTTTGTTCATATTAATACCATATTGCTCTAAAATTTTTAAAGCTACTCAGATAAAAATACTATAAATAATTGGAATAAAAAATAATTACACAAAAATAGACTAAAATAAAACAAAACCACACTAAATTAAACAAAAAACACACTAAATAAAACAAAATAAAATTAATTTAAAACACAATAAAATAAATTATAATTTTTTTGTCCATCTTTTGCTTCAAGTCTTTTCCCGCTTTTGTCTTCATTTCTTTTGTGTCTTTTATTTTTCTTTCTTCTCTCTATTTTTTTTAAATAATTTGTATAGCCTTATTTTAAATGGTTAAAGTCTAGTGTGTGTGTGAGGAAAAAATGAGAAACAACACTTAAAATGGTAAAAAAAATATTATTTACGTCAATTCATTTAAAAATAAATAATTATTATTTAATTAATAAAAATAAAATAAAATAACGTGATAACACCCAATTATTAAAATAATAAAAATAACATACCTATACAAAACCATGTCAAATAATATAGGGCTTATTCTTTTACCGTTTATGAGTTAGGTGACTTGAGTGTAGATTTTGAGTTGAGTTATAACTTGAGTTGAAGTTGTAACTTGAGTTTGTGTTTGGTTGTGTACATTTGAGTTATAGTTTGAGATAAGAATCTTTTTGAGTCTGTGTTTGAGTGAGTCAAAACTTGAATTTTTATTTAGATAGTATTTTAATAAAAACTCAATGCTGATGAAAAATTTTAATAGGGTATATGGGTGGGGTTTTAATCATCTTTTTGTTGTCAACGCATAGAAAAAAATCATCTCAATCAGAATTAAAACGAAAAACTTATAGCATTTTTAAGAATAGAAAAAATACTATTCAATAATTTGAGTTCGAGTTTCTGAACTCGAGTTGAAGGGGAAACTTTAAACTCGAGTTTTAGTCCCAAACTCGAGTTCAAACTTAAAAGAATGTGAATTTAAATAAAATTGTAACTCGTGTTGTTTTTTTTTTTTTTTGAGTTTTTGACTTAAAAACTCAACTGCCGAACAGCTCCATACTTTCTTTGTATTGCAAAAGACATAATTACCAATTTCGATGCATAAAAAGAATAAAAATTTGAAATTCAAAATAAACAAAGAAATTAAAGGGGTATTCTTTGGCCCCATTTTTTTCGCATATTCGAGTTTAAAATTTGAGTTTTGCTATAGTAAAAAGCTCTCAGAAACAGTCACATCTAACTTTTTTGCTACAGTAAAAAGCTTTCACACAACATTACATTTTAACTCGAATTAGCGAACCGTACGGGCCCTCTTGACTTTGACGACCCATGCTCATAAAAAGGTGAGGGGTCATGTGGCTCATGATCCACGACCATGGTTTTGTAGGTAAACGACACAAATGAGGTAGAGTCGTGCGGGCTATAGCAACCCGCAAAGGCAGAGTGGTTATGTGGATTGTGACCCATGGTCATATCAACCCATAGCAATTAAACGTTAAAATTTAGACGTTAGACCATCTACAATATAAAAATTAATATTAATTGTATATTTTATATTAAAAAATGTAATAATAATATATTTAATATGTTATTTTTATTTACGTTCTAATACATAATACTATTTCAAATGTAAAATTTAATGTGTAATATAATCATTAAGTTTTAGAAGTTGTAAAACTAATCTTTTATTTTTAAATAATTTGAAATGCAAAATTGTAATGATAAATGAAAAAGTAAATATATCAACCAATAAAAATTAAATGTTAAATTTGGATGTTGGCGTTAGACCATCTACAATGTAAAAGTTAATATTAATTGTATATTTTATATTAAAAAGTGTGATAATGGTATATTTAACATGTTATTTTTATTTACGTTCTAATACATAATACTATTTCAAATGTAAAATTTAATGTGTAATATAATCATTAAGTTTTAGAAGTTGTAAAACTAATCTTTTATTTTTAAATAATTTGAAATGCAAAATTGTAATGATAAATGAAAAAGTAAATATATCAACCAATAAAAATTAAATGTTAAATTTGGATGTTGGCGTTAGACCATCTACAATGTAAAAGTTAATATTAATTGTATATTTTATATTAAAAAGTGTGATAATGGTATATTTAACATGTTATTTTTATTTGTGCTCCAATACATAATACTATTTTAAATGTGAAATTTATTTTTTAATATAATCATTAAGTTTTTGGAAGTTGTAAAACTAATCTTTTATTTTTAAATAATTTGAAATGCAAAATTGTAATGATAAATGAAAAAGTAAATACATCAGCTAATAGTAATTAAATGTCAAATTTGCTATATGTTATATTTGGTGATAAATTTGTCACAAAGTATAACATACTACAAATTTAGTACAACAATCGACACTCATTACGAAGCGTTTACACTTAAATGCCAAATTTAGTGCTGGAAGAATGGGTGGCGGGCCTGCCTGAAGCCCGAAAATTTTTGGGCTCGGTGGGCAGGGCCCTAAGTCCACCTGTCCAAGTTCTAGGCCGGGCTCGGGCAGCCCAAAAATAAAGCAAAAAAATAAGCCCACAGCCGTGGAAAACCCATTGCCTAAAGCCCGTCTAAAAATTTTTTATTAGTATTTGTTTTAATAATGTGTGTTGATTTTAATCTAGATTATAGTTTTTATATAATTTTTACAATAAATAACTTAATAATTATTTATATACAAATACAATTAATAAACAATATTATATATAATATAGATACACAATATTATAAAAAATAAAACATATATATAAAAAAATATATATATATTAAATATTCGGGCAGCATGACCGGGCTTCGGGCAACCAAGACCTGCCCGAAGCTCGTTCAAGGTGGAGGTCGGGCTCGAGCGGGCAACCTGAATTTTTCAGGCAAGCGGGCTCGGGCAACGGGCACAAGTTCATTTTTTTCAGGCGGTCGCGGGTGGCCCGTCCAAAGTTTCAATACTAGCCAAATTTACCATTGACACAGTAATCATATCATTGTATTGGAGATGCTCTTAAACCTTATTAGGTGGCAATTGACTTTCTCAATGTCGAGTGGGTAACTTAGCAATAATAGATTATCATGGTGTGTACGTGGTCAAAATTTTGAGTGTTAGATGGTCCTTAATTTGAATGTGAAAATTTACTATTGCCAACCTAATATTCGATTTAAAGGGCGCTACTGCATTCGATGCTTGGGGCTAGTAACACCCAAAAAAATAATATGCTAACGCTAGTCATTCTCTTCCCAACTTTTTACAAAAAAAAAAAAAAAAAAAAAAAAAAAAAAAAAAAAAAAAACAGAGAGAGAGAGATTCCCCTGAGGCTATTAGTGCTACAAAGTCTACTCTAAATAGTTTTCCTCTTGCGAACACCATTGTTTTTGTCATATCTCATTTGTGTGCTTTCTTAGGTGGTAGCGGATGCTTCCTTGTTGCTATGGCAGTCAACCCACTTGCATAATTTGTAATGTCTTCCATTAATGATCGTTTCTGGCTTGAGGAAAATTCCCACTCTATTTCTGTTTTGGTTTTAGGCTAGTGCGAAGTTGTTTTTGTTTCCCCAAAAAAAAAAATGAAAAATGAGATACTGCAATGTAAAGACTCGTTCGGTTTTTACATTTAAATTAGTAATTTTTAATTATAATATTTAAATTTAAAACTTGTTATGAGAAAAAAATACTATAACAGAATTAAAATTATAAATGCGTCCTAAATGTTTTCATCCCTAGATGCAATTGCTGGTCATTATTTTTTTTACAGCTTTTTGTAGATTTGATGAAACAAGATCCTAAATAACGTTCAGGCCACTTTTCAGTCTCTTTGCCATTCACGCTAGTTATTATTTTGTATAGTTTTGATAACTTTAATTTGCTGTTAATTAGATGTGACACATGAACAACCTTTCATTGCTCTATGGGGGTAACACCATTGAAAATTTTTGCCGTATTTTTGCAATTTTTTTTTTTTTTTGCAAATTAGATGTGACACATGAAAATCTTGTATCGTTGTTGTTTTTGGTACAACATATGTTGGGTTTACAGGTTCTACTTGTGAAATCCAAAGAGTGACCCAGTTGAACAGTTGAGTCAGACCTCGGCCACATTGCCCGTGAGGCCCAAATATATAAAAAAAAAAAACTAATGAATGGTCTCCGACGTTTTTAAAATGTGACAGTTTGGTCTCTAATATTTTCTTTGACAAAACAATCCCCTACCTATTTAAAAAGGTACAATCTCATCATTTTCATCAATTGTCATCCAAAAAGTAACGGTACAGTGCATGTGAGAACCCATGTAGCCATGTTGTTGCTAGAAAGACGAAAATGCCCTTAATTGGCCGATTCTGGACACGTCGGCACCATACTCGAACAAGCAGAACTTATTGATCGGCAATCTCTCCTCATAGGTCGCCTTCTTGAATGGCGCCCTAGAATCGATCAGAAAGCCTGGATCGCCAATCAACTAATTCACCAGGGCCGACTCGTTCGCTCCGCTGCTCTGATCAGGCCGGAGGTAGCTGAGGAATCTCACTGATGCGTTCTTCGGCTCGAGCGACATGTCAACGCTGAAGGTGGAGACCGCAGGCAGGGAAACATCTTTGTGAGGAATGAACTTGCCGACGGGAGCGGGAAAGCAGGAGATCTGGATTGCGTTCTTCCTCAGCTCGAGGACGTTCCGGTCGCCATCAGTGGTGTTGCCGCGGTAGGAGATGAAGACGTGGTCTACGCTGAGGATGCGGTTCCAATACGGTAAGGCCCTCTGGATCTCCCTAACGAAGCGTGAGAGGGAGTTGATACGAACATTGGAGGATAAGGGGACAAAGTAGAGGTGAGCTTGTTCGCCGTCTTCAGTGGCGAAGGGACTGCTCCGGAGAAAGGTGTAGAAGAGCGACTCAGATGGAGATTCGTAGGGGAAGGCCGCATTTGGCTTGTAGATGAAAATTTTGAACTTGTTGAGCATGGATTCATAGTTTTGAAAGAATTTGATGGGTGAGATGTAGGGCGATGGGAGTTATTTTAGTGTAATTTCATCTTTCTAGCAACAATATGGCCTACGTGGGTTCTTATGTGCACTGTACCATTATCTTTTGGACGACAATTGACAGAAAGGAGGAGATTGTACCTTTTTAAATAGGTTGAGGGTCATTTTGTCAAAAAAAAAAGTTGGGGACTAAACTCTCACATTCTAAAAAGGTTTGGGATAATTTGTGCAAATTACCCAAAATTGATTTATGGAGAAACAAATGGTGGTAAATAGCATATTTTTAAAACTAACTTAAGTAAATAGTAGCTTTTAAAACAATTTGAAGTAAATAATGGTTTACATAGTAAATGAATAATTTACGTGATAGATGATTCATTTATCGACTAGTAAAAAATAACTTACGTGGTAAAAAATCTTAAAAAGTCTTTATTTTCATGAAAAAAATCAATATACTAGTCGTAAAAAGAAAACTTACGTGAAAAAAATATTTTTACTAGTCGTGAATGAACCATTTACGTAGTAAATGATTCATTTACTAGGTAAACTGTTATTTACTTTAAATAGTTTCAAAATTTGTTATTTGCTTAATTTACTTTCAAAAATTTACTATTTATTAGGGGTGGTAATTCGTGTCACGTGTCGTGTTCGTGTTGTTTTTTGATCGTTTCTTTCTAAATTTGCAGTCAACTCGAACATGACCCGTGACGCGAAATTTTTAAAAACCGCAACACGAACATGACACGACCAGTTTACGGGTTGACAAGACACGACACGAAAATGACCCAACCCGAAATTGACACGAAAATTGTATACTTTTATTTAGTTTTTTACATATTAGAAACAACTTAAAATTCATAACACACAAAAAATACAATAACTTCCATTGAAATTAAGTAAATAATAGTATAAGATTTTGAGTATGCATATCATGATATCACAAGTTCATAATAAAATAAAAAATATGTAATGAAAAATATATGTATTTTTTAGTTTTTTACGAGTTTCGTGTCGTGTTCGGGTTAGGCGGGTCCAACCTGAAATTGACATGTATTTTTCGTGTCAATTTCAGGTCGACACAGTTATGATTCGAATCTCTTTTTTCTCAACCTTGACCCACGAAATTCGTATCGTTTTCAAGTCGTATTGTCGTGTTGTGACCCATATTACCGGCCCTACTATTTACTACATTCTCTCAAAAATCAGAGATGTCAAATTTTATAGAGTAATAAGAAAAGGAGACAAATACCCTTTAGAGTGCATGAGTACGGATTTTTATCTCTTATTCTTGATTAACATATTTTTTAGTCAAATAACTACATAGTCAATAAAGTATTAATCAAGAGTAATAATTTAGTTTCGAGTAAGTTCATCAATTTTCTATAGAGAGGGAGTAATTACAAAGCTAAGAAATTTTGATTCTGCATTTAAATTTTGTGAGAGAACTTATTAGAGAGAACTTTTTAAAGTCAAATATTCTGTGAGAAAAAACATTGTAATATGATCAAAACCATGAATTTGAATTCATGAACCAATGATAGCCTGTAAATAAATTCATAAACCAAAGATAGCCTGAATAAATATCTGTTATCAAGTGAAAGATGTTAAATCTTTTATTTTTGTTGGTATAATATTATCAACTAATTATTTAAAGATTACTTCTACATAATGTACTTAGGGCTTGTTTAACTCATTTATTTGAGTTTATAATTTGAGTTGAGATGTAATTTTATATAAATTTTTTTTACTGTAGTAAAAAAATTAAATATAATTTTTTTTAAAATTTTTTTATTATAATAAAATTTAAATTTTAAATTTAAATTAGTAAAATGAATGACACATACATTCACATTCAAAAGCTAACTTTATCTCATATGGAAAGTGAAAAAACGTGAATATATATTTGATTATTATTACTTTTTTGTTTATCTCATATGGAAAGTGGAAAAACGTGAATATATATTTGATTATTATTACTTTTTTGTTGTTTTGTTTGCAGAAGTAAAAATCATTGTGGTTACTGATGTCATTCAGGGGGAAGAAAAGAGACAACAAACAAAACGAGGACATCAAAATTAACAGATGAATATCCAATTGAAATTTAAGACAGAAGCTTTTGATAATAATAAATGGTACTTCTTTACCCGCATGTAGAAAGTGGGAAAATACTGTTAACCTAATCATAGTTTTATTTTATATTTTTTCAAGAGAACAAACTTAATCATAGTTTAACTGACTTTAAATTGTTGCTCATGGTATGGTTTTGTTTTTTCAAAGAAGAAAGGGGAAAAAACCCTATTAGTGGCAGTTTTCGAGAAACGTGATTTTATTGAGATTTTTAACTGTAATAGAAAAAAATTAGATCTGACTTTTTATAAGAGTTTTTAACTGTAATAAAATTAAAATTAAAAATTTGAATGAATTTTAAGCCTATTTAATTTGTTAATTTAAATTTTTAATTCGAGTTAAAATATTACTTTATATGAAAATTTTTACTGTAATAAAAAAATTAAATATAACTATTTTTAAAATTTTTTATAATAATAAAACTTAAATTTTAAATTTAAATAAGTGAAATAAACATATCAAAATCAACGAGGCCTTCATCATAGTTTAACTGACTTTAGATTGTTTCTCATGACATGGGTTTTAAAGAAGAAAGGACAACAAAAAAAAACCTCCTATTAGTGGCAAATATTAAATTAAATATATATTTTTGTTTTCTTAAAAAAATTAATTTATCGTATTAGGCGAAAAAAGTCGTGCACAGGTGCACACTTTAATTTCACAAATCCCAAGGGTATGATTAGGTAAATTAATTAATTAATTTATTAACTATATTGTATAATTTAGGGTCAAGAGAAACAGAGGATCTAGAGTTTAGCTTTAGATGGAGAAGCGAGGAGAGAGAAAGAGAGAGGGATAGAGATAGAGAGAGAGTGAGAGAGAGAGAGAGGTCAAATCGAGTGGCGAAGGGTTGGCTGTCTTTTATATTTTTGTGGTGGTGGTGGTGGTATTAGCCAAAAGAGGGTTTCAGACAAAAGAAAGAGGAGAGAGAGAGAGAGAGAGGAAAGAGAAGAGAGAGAGAGAGAGAGTGGGAAAGGGAAGCCCTTGAAAGCACAAGATAATACTGGAGAGAGTTTATAGCTCGAAACCCAATAAAAGCCCCATTTTTGAGTCTCTATCTTCCTTTCTCTCTCTTCTCCGACTCGTCGGATTTTAGCTCCATCTCAGTCCATGGATCCATGCGATTTGGTTCGCAAAGGTATGCCTAATTTCATATTCCCCACCGGATCTTTCAGATTCTCCACGGAATTTTGTGGTTTTGGGGCTTTTTTTAATGTTAGTTGTCAAATTGGAGTCGAAAAATCGAGATCTATTGATTTCGGTTTGTTTGAATTATGCTGGCTAGCGGTTTTGGTTAATACTCGCTTTGCTTTTACTCAATTGTGTATTTATTGCGGTTGTTTTTATTTGATTGTGTTTTAGAACAGGATAATTAGGGTTGCCGTTGTTCATTGAAAATCTTTTCTTTTTTCTTGACCTATTTTTGTTACTGTTGGGATTTTAATCAATAAATTATTTGAGTTTGAAGCCCTATTTTTTCCGGCCTAATTGTGACAAAATTGGGTAAAGAAGTTTTTTCAAGGCTGCTTTTTTTTTTTTTTTTTTGAGTTTGGCTTATAATATTTCTACAATCTTGGGACTTACATAGTAAATATTTGTGTTTAATTTGTTTCCTGCACTTGGAGGGAATTTGTTTCTTCCAAATTTGTCCTTTTCCAATTTCCCGTGTTCAAAAGCTAGTATATTCTCAATATGTTCACCAAGGATTCTATAAAGATAGCTGTTTGACATATGTGCCACACGGTGTTGAATCCATTTGCGGCAAAATAATTGACCAATTTGCATATAGTTTTTTTAAAAGGAAAACTTTTTGGCCACTGGACTAACTTTCATCGTCTGTTTTGCAGGGTTTGGTTGAAGCTTTACCGGAATTTGAGTTATTTTTATCACCCCGCATCAGTATTTTTGTTTTTATTTCAGTAAATAATGAGCTTATCCAAGAAAGGAGCCTGTACGACTGAGGCAAAGCTAAGCACGGCAAGCAAGCTAACAAGACTAAATCCTAATGCAGCAGAGTTTATTCCTTCTGCCCTCCGAACATCGCCATCCGGAAGCACCAGTGCAGCCAACGCGGCATCTATATTTTCTTCTTCTGGAACTTTAGGAAAAGCAGTGCTAGATCGATCAGAGTCGTCTGTCTCGAATAATTCCGATGAAGAGGCCCACCAGTACTGGCGCCGTCAGCTCCCTGATGATATTACCCCTGACTTCAAGGTCATGGGAGAAGATGAATCTCAAGCCCTGGGAAATCTCTCTTTGGCGGGCTTATCCTTGCACGATGATAGTGAATCAATAAGGTTTTCTCCTTCTACAGGGAGTGGTTATTTGTTAAACGAGGCACGCGTTAATGGTAATAGCTTTTCTGAAAAGTTAAGAATCTCTGGTTCGACTTATGGTGAAGATTTATCTTCTGGCAATTTCCTGCATATGTCAACTCAGCCTTGGGATAAACAGATTGTGAATAGCAATCAGCTTGTTAGTAATGGTCAGGAGGGGCTTCCTTATGATGGCATTTCTCGGCATGGGTTTATGAATGATATGTTGGGTGAACATGCAATGGTTGAAGATACTGATATTAATCCTCTTGAATTTTTGGCTTCACAGTTCCCTGGATTTGCTGCTGAAAGCCTTGCAGAGGTTTATTTTGCCAATGCATGTGACCTAAATCTGACTATTGAAATGCTCATCCAGTTGGAGGTATGCTTAGTTGCTGTAAATGTTTTAGGCTTTTTTGCTTTAGTAAATCTGAGCTGCACTTGTGTCTGTCTTGATTTTTATGACCGTCTTTTAAAGATAAATAATTTTTTTATCACGACGACTTAAGTTACTAGAGCCCTGTCTTTCCTGTTTTTCGTTTCTTCATTTTCACACAAGCACACACCAACGGACATGGACGCATTGTTGCTAAATCCTTGGCTTGGCTTGATTCTAATCTAACTATGGAGAGCACTAGCTCTCATGCCTAATTTTGGCAGGGAAGATCTGGCTCAACAAAGAGCTTTGAGCTGACTCCATTGCAGTCTTTTGTCTATCACTCGGTTCCTTAATCATTGTGGCATGGTATGGGGGGTTTAGGGATTTTATGCGGGTCACATCCTTCTTTCACTTTGTGGTGCTAATAGTGATTGTCTTTTCTATTATTTTTGGTCTCTGTTTTTTACGGTTATGGTCGGACAGTGGTATTTGTGGGAAATTTTTTTATTTGTTTATTTTCTGATAATACTATGTTGCAATTATTTTATTTTATTGTTCAATATCTCAAAGAATTAACTCTGCATGTGGGGTATATGTGACAGTAACCTTTCTTTGAATTGTAGCTTCAAGTTGATAGCGGTTTCAATCAAAATCTGAGCTCAAAGACCCTGTCTGCACCTAATCTTAGTGCAATGGACTTTCCCGCACTTACTCCAACAGATGGTCAGAATGGTCCTCGAAAATATGCTGTAGATGAACTACAGCAAAGTGGCAATCCTTATCGTTCTTCTGACAAGGAAAACCTGCTTTTATTCAAGTCGAGCTCTTCCGTTCCATCTAGAGGTGGTATAGATTTTGCTTCAGCAGTCAGGAAATTGGCTGCTCAGGATTCTGGTGTATGGAAGTATGAGCAGAATAGTTCTGCAGATGCTGCTATTGGCTCAAGTAGAAGTTCTCATGCTTTGACAAGTACTTACAGCAGTGGGCACGGAAGAGGCACCTACAATGACCGGGCGCAATCACGTGGCTCTGCTCGGGCTGCTCCTGTTTGGCTTGAAACTGGAGATGCTGTTGGTAATATTCCTTGGTCAACCAAATTACTTGTGTTTATATGCCTTTAGATGTGGAATGATTCCTTCCAGATTTATATCTGCTTTAACAATGTTGAGATGACAGCAAATATGTATTCTGAGCTAAGGGAGGAAGCTCGTGACCATGCACGCCTACGTAATGCATACTTTGAGCAGGCTCGTACCCTCTTTTTTTTTTTTTTTTTTTTTTTTTTTTTTTTTTTTTTTTTTTTTTAAAGGGGGCCCTACCTTTTTTTTTTTGGG